>NW_027838333.1:0-2252 GCF_054177405.1 Leptonychotes weddellii
ATGCGGGACTCAATCCCGGGACTCCAGGATCATGACCTGAGCCGAAGGCAGTCGCTTAACCAACTGAGCCACCCAGGCGCCCCCCGTTGTCCTTTTTAATCTTCACTATACTGTGTGGCTGGTGAATATCATGATCTTCATTTTGCACGGGCAATGAGCCCAAGTTTCAAAAGTGGCCAGGGCATGACGGAAGTAATGAGGAAGCCAGCAGGGCAGGCGATGAGCCCTGGCCCCCTACGAGTCCTCACTGAACTTCACTGCTGAGCTAATCCCCAGTCCCAGCTACCAGTGACCCAGTCATTGGCCAAGGCCAGTCTTTCAGTGTCCTCCCCAGGGTCTGCAGGACAAGTCAAGAGGGAGGGAGGGGAAAGGAGACCATCCTTCGCAGGCTAGGCTGCTGAGTTCTAGATGCACTGAGTGTGAGTTGCTGAGACCAGGTGGCATTTCAACTTGTTTGGGTCATGAACCCCTCCTGGAGTAGGAGGCCCAGACACACACCCACCTTTCTGGCTTGTCTTACTCTCCAACCCACCCCCCCCACCCACCCCGCCAAATCCCGATCACATGATTGCTCTGAAACTCAGGAGCCTTTTGAAGTCATTGTGTTCAGATTATAAAACACACACACACAAAACCGCTGGCCTTCATTAGGGGGAGAAAAAGCTTTTGGATGGTTTGGCTACGAACTGCTTTTCGGCTTTTTAGCAGTGGCTTTAAATAATGAGGCACCCGTGGAAGTAAGGAGGTGGAGGAGGGGCAATACGGCAGCAACAAAAGGGAGGAATCTGGGAAAATGGGAAACTTTCATCCAAGATAAGAAACCCTTACGGCTCTTATTAGGCTTTCTGCTCAGTCAGGGAGGTCCCCTGGCTTTAATAAAATCTCATTTTCCCCTTAAACTGTCCCATGTGGTAGGGGCCCAGAGTTTAATAGGGATATAAGAGATGATTCCAACCTGCGGCTCAGGTGGCTGGGCCCCCACCCCACCCTCTGGCCCAGCAGCTGGGATTGATTGCAGAGCCACCAGTCCAGTAACACACCATCCACGGCACATCGGAGATCAACTCAAGCCATTTCACGCTGACTTGGGCCAACAAAGATGGCGGCCTGGCTCCCATGCATTCCCGCCTTGAGAAAAGGAGAAGCACGTCCTGGTCTTTATTAAGAGAGAACCAAAGAGTAATTTGACCCGTTTCAATGTGTGATTTATTAGGCGGCATGTGCATTTGAAAGACTCCATGGCTTTAATCCATGCCTGATTCCTTAGGGTTCCCATCAGCATTGGATGGCTGTGTTCATTAGGAGCTGCCAATTGTAATGAACTCATCTCTCCTGTCACATGCAATTCTACCTGGGGGTCTCACTCTCAGTTCTGAGGGGCTGATCCTCCACACCTAATACCACATGACAGACTCCTTCCCCAGATAAGCGGGACGTCAAAGGCAAAGCTGTTGGGAGATGCCAGGCCTGAGCCAGTGGAGACTGAGGGGAAGGTAAGCATGAGCAGCTCGTAATTAGAAGTCACCGGTGGGTATCAGAATACATCCATCAGAAACCTGTGGAGATAAACATGCCCAGAGTCTTCGACGGGCGCTGGTGTTGGTTCTGGGCTTTTCTTCCACTATAGCAAAAGGCACACAAGTTGCTAAGCGTTTGAACCCTAATAACCCCAAGACAAGCAGAAATGCCATGACTACCAACATGGTATTTACTTCTAGGCAAATCTGTGTGAAGCCCTTGCACCAACAGAGAACATAAAATTTTCATCTCTCAATGGATCAGAGAAGACTTCCCAGAGGAGGTAACATCTGATCTGAGGAAGCTCGTAGAACAGTCCAGAGAGCAGGAAAGATGCTGTAGACAGAGAAAGCAAGATACACTCAGTCAGAGGGGTGGGGAAACAGCAGGGCCTGCCAGGGAGACAAAACACAATTCAGAATCGCTGGAGTAAAACCAATGTGGAGTAGGGGGCCCTTGCATGGAATTTAGAAAGGAAAAAGTTCCCAGGAACCAAGAGGGGCAGAGAGCAATATTTCCTGCCAGTTCACGTGCTAGAAAAGGATGGATGGTAGGGTTTGTGTCCCAGTTCCACAGGCATGACCTCAGACAAATGCCTGAACCACGAAGTGCCTTGGTCTCCTCCTCTGTAATGTAGGAAGGGCCACCTGCCTCCCAGTGTTGCCATGAGAATCAGATGTAGATAGGACCATGGAGAATGGAGAAATCCAAGGGGCTTTATTCCTCATTACCAG
>NW_027838334.1:0-267 GCF_054177405.1 Leptonychotes weddellii
ACTCTTTACAAGGAGTTATAGATACGTGTTCAAATAAGAAAAAGTAAGTTGTGAGGATGCCTATAGGACATCCCCTGGGGTCAGCCTCCCAAACTTTACTCCTAATTTAAGTGCAAATCAACAATATTCAAAGATTGTGATGTCCTTCCAAAAGACTTTTGTTTTTCTTTTCTCTTTTATTTTTATTTATTTATTTATTATTTATTTTATTATTTATTTATTTATTTATTTATTCTTATGTTAATCCCCATACATTACATCATTAGT
>NW_027838335.1:0-267 GCF_054177405.1 Leptonychotes weddellii
GTGAGCAGGTGTCCATCAGTTGGTGGGGTCTCGTCGAAGGTGAAGCCGGAGCGGGTTCGTGAAGTCTGGCTGGACTCTGCACTGGTGCAGCTCCTCGTCCAAATGATGAGCTTTCTTCACTCTTGAGTGGTGGACCCATGGGGTGACGCCTGAGACCTTGAGGGCAGTAGGGGTGGTTAGAACAACAGTGTGGGGCCCTGTCCACTGCATTTTGAGGGGGTCTTTCTTCCAGTCTTTGACCCAAACTGAGTCCCCTGTCTGGAAGGA
>NW_027838336.1:0-267 GCF_054177405.1 Leptonychotes weddellii
GATCGAAGAAAAGAATAGCAACAACTCTCTGAACAGAAAAGCGACCACTTTCTGGAAGGTAGGACGTGTGAAGAAGTGAATCTGAGGCGATATTCAGGAGGATAGACGGCAGGGGAGGGGGCCTCCATTGGCCACTTCTGGCAAGTGATAGAGCCACGGAGCACAAAATCTTAACTTTTAGAAGTCAGCTCCGCTGAGGGATGTCGCTCTGGTCGCTAAGCAGGGGGTGGAACCCTCGTGGGACAGCATGGTCTCAGGACCCTTGGG
>NW_027838337.1:0-267 GCF_054177405.1 Leptonychotes weddellii
ATCCCTATCCAGCTGAATTCCTGGGACCAGACGAAATCCAGGTCTCCTACTCCTCCGCCATCTTGCTCCGCCCCTCCCTAGTCTGCATTCTTAAGATAACACCAAAAAATGGAGACGAGGCTTGAACACTATGCAAATTTTGTAAAGAACTTGCTTTGGGAATTCACTTCTGCAGACATTTATTGATGCCTGCCATGTGCCAGGCACTGTGCCAGATTCTAAAGAGGTACCAAATTTCTTTTAACAAACAATCCTCAAATCTCAGTA
>NW_027838338.1:0-267 GCF_054177405.1 Leptonychotes weddellii
TTTTAGGGCCGGCTTGTGCGTGAACTTGTCCGCAACCCGCTTCTGCTCTGTAAGAGGCGCAGTGCGGTGGGATCGGCCAACAGAAAGCGCCAGCGGTTGCATGATGTTTACCGCTTGGGGCTCGTTCCCCTGACCCCTAACTGTCCCAGGAGGACGCCAATGTTTCCCCAGTAGGAGGTCTTCAGTCCCTTTGCTCTGTCGTGTTTGTCTTCAGGGATTATGCCCACGTACTTCAGCGGAGACTTCATATGATGTGATTGGATGGAG
>NW_027838339.1:0-267 GCF_054177405.1 Leptonychotes weddellii
CCAGCTGAATTCCTGAGAGGAGACGAAATCCAGGTCTCCTACTCCTCCGCCATCTTGCTCCGCTCCCTGAGGAGTATTCAGTTCTTATCAGCACAGAATCACAAAGAATTTCTCTGTGAGGCATATACTCAATAATGCATATGACTACAAAGGCATCATGCATTTGAAAAATGAGACTTATATGAAATAGTATTTATTAAAATTGCTGTGTTGATAGGACACAGACTCGTAACAATAGTACAGAAAGTACATTTGAAAGTACTAGTT
>NW_027838340.1:0-267 GCF_054177405.1 Leptonychotes weddellii
GGCGGGGGCTTCTTTGAGAAAAAGAATATAAAATATAAAATAAAATGGCTAAAACTTGGGAGGCGTCTAAAAGTTTAACGGGACCTCTACTAGAACTCCTATTTCTGTGCTTCTTTAACACGGAAAAAAGGAACTCTTAATTTGTTTATGCCACAGTGCTCAGAATGCTGTCACTCAGAGCAGAAAAGCATTCCTGACACCCCCGTGTTGTCAGGAGCATTACCAAGTGCGGGCCACCCCGTCGGCTCAGAACAAGATCCTGAGCCT
>NW_027838341.1:0-267 GCF_054177405.1 Leptonychotes weddellii
TCCCAATTTTACTTTAGAATATATGAAATACACATAATAATTAATATATTTCTCTGCTACTTCCAACAACTCTAGTAGTTATGACTTAATTGATTATCACCTAGTATGGGTCTTGTTTTCCTATTTGTAACCAACGAGATGCAATTCATAATGTCTGGTATCCATTCAAAGATTAGCAATCATGAAAAAAAAACAAACAGAAAAACAGGATCATGACCAAAGCCGAAGGCAGATGCTCAACCGACTGAACCACCCAGGCACCCTCAT
>NW_027838342.1:0-267 GCF_054177405.1 Leptonychotes weddellii
GTTGCAAATGGCAAGATCTCATTCCTTTTGATGGCTGCATAATATTCCATTGTGTGTGTGTGTGTGTATATACCACATCTTCTTTATCCATTCATCTGTCGATGGACATCTTGGCTCTTTCCACAGTTTAAGCCAGTGACTCTTGATCATGATCTCAGGGTTGTGAGATTGAGCCCTGCATCTGGCTCCATGTTCAGTGGGGAGTCTGCTTGGGATTCTTTCCCTCTCCCTCTGCACCCCCCCCCAACTCATGCACAGGCTCTTGCT
>NW_027838343.1:0-267 GCF_054177405.1 Leptonychotes weddellii
ATCGCCTATCTTTCATAGTTTCTAGTCTACCTGATTACATTGACATCAATGTCGCCATTATATTTACCAATATTGCATAGTATATATGCTCGGCGTTTACAGGTGTCTACTTGCCAGGGACAAAGCATGTCTCAGGCTACAAGGACCCACAGGTGTCCTGAATTGGGAACGCATCCTGTTTACACTTGCCAGACTTTCAGTTGCTGCAAGACACACATGACACGTCATGTCTTGAAGTTGATGGAAAGATGTTCATTTAACAAGTGC
>NW_027838344.1:0-2252 GCF_054177405.1 Leptonychotes weddellii
TAGTCTAAGGCAAGGTTTCTCAACCCCAGCACTCTAGACATTTTGGGCTAGATACTTTTTGTCATGAGGAGATGTCCTGCATTGTAGAATGTTTAACAGCATCCCTGGCCTCTGCCCACTAGATGCTGGTAACATCCTCCCAGTTGTGACAATCAAAAACATCTCCAGACACTGCCAAAATTGCTTCCAGCTGAGAAACACTGGTCTAATTTTATGAATGCTATCTTGGGGTAATTGTTAATAATCCCCCCTTTTGCTCTCAAAACTCCCATCTGGATGACATATTTTATGGTCCCTCTAAACATAACAGATTTCCATGTTAAAGTTCCCATGCTTAGTTCAGTGACTTTATACTAATGTTTCTGAATGAGTATGTATTGGGGGAGGGGTATTGAAGCAAGGAAAGTGGTGGAGTCTATCAGAACCATCTGACAAGATAAAGTACTCACTCCTATTTTTGAGAATCTAACACTTTAGGAAGTGCTGGGGTAGGAGACTTAGCTACCTATAAATATTTGAAACAGCTACTTGTGGGATTCTAAAACAGTACTCCCCAACTGTATCCTAACTGCCATTTGAAAACTCATTTTATATCAAAGGCCAAAATTTTTCATAACTTCATTTAATCCTCAGATTTGAGTTTCAGTGTCTGAAGAAATCATATTAAATATGAAGCACATACAAGGACAAATAAGTTATTCCACTAGGTTCACTATTTTAAACTTCGTCTCCTTTCTGAAGGTCAATGACAAGGGTTTTAAACAGTTAAATTTACCTAGTAGATGCTACTTATGGAAGATGCAGAAAAACACAAGTAAAAGGAGATATCAGTAATTCTACCATACCATACATCAGTAACCTTAGATGTAAAGTACCTAAAAAAAACTGTTCCTTTTAAAAGATATAGCTTAAGTATTATAAAGGAAGTGTGAAAGTCAACATAGATATTCATGAAACCACCAAAAGAAAAAATCTGACATAGTGTAACTAACATCAGACCAAGACTTTAAATCAAGAAGTATTACTAAAGATAAAAAAAATTCATGATGCAAACATTTAACAAATCTTAATTTATATGTACCTAGTAACATAACTTCAAATATATATAAAGCAAACTTGATAAAACTAAGAATAGATATGGACAAATCTGTTGGGAGATTATACAAAACAGTATAAAGATATAGGAGATTTTAAACAAAACTATTAATGAACTTGATTCAAAACACATGCAATGACTGCACAACAGACCTTCTTTTTATGAGAACATGGAATGTTTCTAAAATTGACAGTATGCTACCATCATAAAGTAAATTTCAATAAATTTTAAAGAATGAAATGATACAAAGTATTCCTGACTAACGTAACACTGTGTGTCAATTGTACTTCAACTTAAAAAAAAAAAAGAATACGAAGTATATTCTCTGACTATAATGGAATTAAGGTAGAAATCAATAGCAGAGAGATAACTCAAAAATCCCCAAATGTTTAGAAGTTAAGCCTTATGGTGCTAAGTAACCCATTGGTCAAAGAAGAAATCATATATTAGGAAAGATTTTGAAATAGCAATACATTATGACATAAAAGAATGTATGGGATGAAGCTAGTCATGCTTAGAGATATTTATGACCTAAAATGTATATATTTGGAAAAAAACAAAATGCTGAAAATAACTTCTTTGTACCAAGAGCCACCATGAAGAATGTAAAATGTAAGGCACAGAGCAAGATTTTTTTTCTAAGATTTATTTATTTGAGAGAGAGCATGTGTGAAAAAGCATGGGGGAAGAGCAGAGGGAGAAGGAGAGAGAAAATCCCAGACAGACTCCATGCCGAGCATGGAGCCTGATAAAGGACTCAATCTCATGACCCTGAGATCACGACCTGAGCCGAGACAAAGAGTCGGTCACTTAACCAACTGTGCCACCCAGGTGACCCCAGAGCAGGAGATTTTAAATACAAATATCCAAAAATGATGCAAAGAATTCCTAATATTGATAAGAAAATAAAGGCAGCACAAAAGAAAATTTTACAAAAGACCTATGTCTCATGCTCTTCAATGAAGACATGAAGCAATTTTGGCAGTATCTGGAGATGTTTTTGATTGTCACAACTGGGAGGATGTTACCAGCATCTAGTGGGCAGAGGCCAGGGATGCTGTTAAACATTCTACAATGCAGGACATCTCCTCATGACAAAAAGTATCTAGCCCAAAATGTCTAGAGTGCTGGGGTTGAGAAACCTTGCCTTAGACTA
>NW_027838345.1:0-267 GCF_054177405.1 Leptonychotes weddellii
CCAGCCTGGAGCAGGAGGGGATGTAAGGCAAGACTTACAGCTCTTGGCGTCCAGACCAGAAGGGCCCCTTCTGACCTGGAAGCCAGCTAATGTCCACTAACCAGGCTCCCGAGGTCACTCATGCAGCAGGAGTCTCACACACATCGTTGTTTAGCCTGCCTGCGTTCGTGCAGGTCAGGGTGGAAGGTTCTGCGGGACAGATCACAGAAACCTCCATCCATATGATACAGTGTAGGAGTGTGGGAGGTGTCCCCATGTTTCAGTAGA
>NW_027838346.1:0-267 GCF_054177405.1 Leptonychotes weddellii
AACCCAAGTGCAAACAGCATCATCTACTGTGGCCCAGGGGTCCCTGCTGCTCTGACCCCACTGTGTCTTCAGATCTACCTTTCCAAGCCCGGCCCTCCCCTGCCCTGCATCTACCTTCCCAGGCCCGGCCCTCCCCTGCCCTGCATTTACCTTCCCAGGCCCAGCCCTCCCCTGCCCTGCATCTACCTTCCCAGGCCCGCCCCTCCCCTGCCCTGTATCTACCTTCCCAGGCCCGGCCCTCTCCTGCCCTGAATCTACCTTCCCAGG
>NW_027838347.1:0-267 GCF_054177405.1 Leptonychotes weddellii
CTGGGCGCCTGGGTGGCTCAGTTGGTTAAGCGACTGCCTTCGGCTCAGGTCATGATCCTGGAGTCCCGGGATCGAGTCCCGCATCGGGCTCCCTGCTCGGCAGGGAGTCTGCTTCTCCCTCTGACCCTCCTCCCTCTCATGTTCTCTGTCTCTCATTCTCTCTGTCTCAAATAAATAAATAAAATCTTTAAAAAAAAAAGGGGGGGGTAACTATGAGAGTCCCCACAAAAAAAAGAAAGAACAAAAAAGAAATTGCAGAGGCAGGAT
>NW_027838348.1:0-267 GCF_054177405.1 Leptonychotes weddellii
TCTAATGTATTTAGTCAATTTTGACATGCACATTGTTTTTTTACATTAGGAATGCATCTTATCATTGTTGGGGTCTTAGATTTGATGAAATAGGACCTTCATTTATTCAATAGATAGTTGTTGGGCATCTATTACAGATCAGACACTATATTTAGCCTTGGGTTCCAGTTTTGAGCAAAATAACACAGTCCCTGTCCTCATAGTCTTTATAGTGAAGAAGTACAGGATTATATGAGAGAGCATAGCAGAGGGGCTCTATTTAGATAG
>NW_027838349.1:0-267 GCF_054177405.1 Leptonychotes weddellii
CTAACCTGGGCCTCATTTTCCTCTTCTGTAAAATAGGGATAATAATAATAACCCCCCCCAAAAAAAAAAATAATAATAACCCTCCTGGGGCTGGTGTGAGAGTTAAACACCACAATACACATAAGTACCTAGCACAGGAGCCTGGCAGGATCCAATACCTGTAGAGTTTAGCCTTCGGGGTCCCCACCTTTCAGGATGCCCTGGTCAGGTGAGGGGCTGGGTCAAAAAGGCCTACGAAACTGTCAAGTGGAGACCTCTGGCCAATGA
>NW_027838350.1:0-267 GCF_054177405.1 Leptonychotes weddellii
CGTGGAGAAGGGCCCAGCCAGGTGTGGTCTTCCCAAACCCCACAGCCTCAGTCAGCCTGATTCACAATGACAGTCTACAATGTACCCGAAGCATCTCCTCAAACATGTCAGGGCCATGAAAAACAAGGACATTCTGAGACACGGTCACAGCCAGGGAAGCCTGAAGGAGACATGATGGCACTCAATGTGGTAACTTGGATGGGGTCTTGGGAGAGAAAACAAAACCATGACAGCAGATCCCGTGTGGAGATCCGTAGTAACGTATGA
>NW_027838351.1:0-267 GCF_054177405.1 Leptonychotes weddellii
AATCTTTTATAATTTTCATCTTTAGAGTCATATTCCATACCTTCATTATATTTACCCTTATTTTTATACATATATAAATTTTTCTTTCTTTAAAATTTTGGGAGGCAGTTTCTTCTAACAGACCAAAATATGCCCAAAATCTAGTGTGTGGCACTGATCTATTCACCGGCCTGATCATATTTGATCTTTTTTTTTTTTTTCTTTCACTTTATTTTTCTCCAGTTTCAGGTCTCTTCTGATTTGTTTAATATATGTTTATCTGGGGTC
>NW_027838352.1:0-267 GCF_054177405.1 Leptonychotes weddellii
CCTCATTTCCTCCATCCCCTGGGAACTTCCATTTTCTGAATTTATAAAGTTACCTATTCTGGGTACCACATGTAAGTGGAATCATTCAGTATTTGTCCTTCTTGTTTCACTTAGAGTTTTTTCAAGGTTCATCCATGTTGTAAGCAGTGGG
Organism: Leptonychotes weddellii; assembly: GCF_054177405.1. NCBI lineage: Eukaryota > Metazoa > Chordata > Mammalia > Carnivora > Phocidae > Leptonychotes > Leptonychotes weddellii. The sequence continues at coordinate 152 of NW_027838352.1, forward strand.
TGTCAGAATCTCATTCCTTTTACTGCTGAACAGTATCCCACTGAGTGGCTCTACCATATTTTGTCTATTCATCCGCTTGTGAACATGTGGATGTTTCTACCTTTCGGCTATTGTGA
>NW_027838353.1:0-267 GCF_054177405.1 Leptonychotes weddellii
AATATTTTTAAGTAGATGGATGAATAACCAATTAAACCAAGGATTGACCCTAAACTTTGACCTCCCTTTCTAATGCTTGCTAGTTTCTTTACCACATATTCAGCATCCCAATTCTCAAACATTTAAAACCTAAAGTCTTTTTTTCTTTTTAAGACTTTATTTATTTATTTGACAGAGAGAGACGCAGCGAGAGAGGGAACACAAGCAGGGGGAGTGGGAGAGGGAGAAGCTGGGCTCCTGCCGAGCAGGGAGCCTGATGCAGGGCTC
>NW_027838354.1:0-267 GCF_054177405.1 Leptonychotes weddellii
AAAAAATGAAATCTTGCCATTCGCAAGGACAAGGATAGAGCTACAGAGTACTATGCTAGGTGAAATAAGTCAGTCAGAGAGAGACAAATACCATATGATTTCACTTATGTGTGGAATTTAAGAAACGAAACAAACGAATAAAGGAGGGAAAAGAAAGAGAAAAAGAAGGAAACCAAGAAACAGACTCTTTTTTTTTTTTTAAGATTTTATTTATTTATTCATGAGAGACAGAGAGAGAGAGAGAGAGAGGCAGAGGGAGAAGCAGGC
>NW_027838355.1:0-2251 GCF_054177405.1 Leptonychotes weddellii
TTTTGTTTTGTTTGTTTTTGTTTTGTTTTGTTTTTACTGTTTATTTGATGACTCTTATGTTCCAGACACTAGTTTGGATGGTTTATCTCAATTTTTGCAACATTGTATAAGTAAGATAATAGAATCATTTGGAAATTAAAAAAGTGAGGTTCAATACTGTGTGCTTACTTGGCCAAAGTGTTTGTAAAAGCAAAAGCAGAATTCCAGCCTATGTTGTCCTTAATCTTGTGCTTAACATGGCCTCTTTATAATCTCACATATTTTTATTATAAATATGCATTCATTTATTTTGACCATAAGTGTAATTTTGAAATAAATTATTGGTGGGAATTATAATGTATGCTTTATATTCTGTAGCCCACTTCTTGACTACATATTATCTAATTATTGGTGTTCTGTTAAATATATTTTTATTCTCAAGATTCTAGATATGAGAGAACCATGATTTCTATTTACTCTTATCTGCTTTTACTTCCAACACTGAGAGTTGACTCAGAATTAGCAATAACATTGTCTAAGTAGATTTGGCAACCAAGAAGAGTTAAAGTCAATCAATATACAGAAAATATTAATTCACTCCAAAACCATTGAATATCTATTTGTGTCTGTCTCAGGCACTCTTCTTAGATCCATTATATTTGTACTCACCATTCCTTTTTTCTAGGAGCTCACTAAACCATAGGAATAGGGACCAGATACTGAGAGAACAAAATTATATGCAGTGTATCAGTAGTCATAAGACTATGTCTTAACTAACTATGCCTTAATTGGTGAGTCCAAGTATATTCTAGATAAGAAGAATATTAAAGGTCTCTTAATATAAAAGACAATAATATAACATATCCTGGTAGTTTAAGATAGTTATGTTCTGTGTTTCCAATCTAGTTTTGGGACCATGGACCATTTACCTGACATTTATAAGCCTCAGCTTCCTCATCTGTTAAATAATAACAAACTGAACACATGAGCCTAGTAGAATTAAATGAAGTAATGCTTCTGTCTGAAACCTGATAAATGGGCAGTAACAATTGGCAAACATTTATTTCATTCCCCTTTCTGGAATATCACAATGCATTTTTTTTTTTTAATTTTTATTAACATATAACTTATTATTTGTATCAGGGGTACAGGTCTCTGATTCATCAGTCTTACACAATTCACAGCACTCACCATAGCACATACCCTCCCCAATGTCCATCACCCAGCCACCCCACCCCCCACCACTCCAGCAACCCTCAGTTTGTTTCCTGAGATTAAGAGTCTCTTATGGTTTGTCTCCCTCTCTGGTTTTGTCTTGTTTCATTTTTCCTTCCCTTCCCCTATGATCCTCTGTCTTGTTTCTCAAATTCCTCCTAACAGTGAGATCATATTATACTTGTCTTTCTCTGATTGACTTATTTCCCTTATAATAGTACACTGTAGTTCCATCTGTGTCATTGCAAATGGCAAGATTTCATTTTATTGATGGCTGCATAATATCCCATTGTATATATATACCACCTCTTTATCCATTCATTTGTTAATGGACATCTAGGCTTTTTCCAAAGTTTGCTTGTTGTGGACATTGCTGCTATAAACATAGGGGTGCACATGCCCCTTCAGATCACTATATTTGTATCTCTGGGGTAAATACCCAGTAGTGCAATTGCTGGGTCTCAGAGTAGCTCTATTTTCAACTTTTTGAGGAATCTCCATACTGTTTTCAGAGTAGCTGCACCAGCTTGCATTCCAACCAACAGTGTAAGAGGGTTCCCCTTTCTCCACATCCCCGCCAACATCTGTCATTTCCTGACTTATTGATTTTAGCCATTCTGACTGATGTGAGGTGGTATCTCACTGAGGCTTTGATTTGGATTTCCCTGATGCCGAGTGATGTTGACCATTTTTTCGTGTGTCTGTTGGCCATTTGGATGTCATCTTTGCAGAAATGTCTGTTCATATCTTCTGCCCATTTCTTGATTGGATCATTTGTTCTTTGGGTGTTGAATTTGATAAGTTCTTTATAGATCTTAGATACTAGCCCTTTATCTGATATGTCACTTGCAAATATCTTCTCCCATTTCATTGGTTGTCTTTTGGTTTTGTTGACTGTTTCCTTTGCTGTGCAAAAGCTTTTTATCTTGATGAAGTCCCAATGGTTCATTTTTGCCCTTGCTTGCCTTTGGTAATGTTTCTAGGAATAAGTTGTTGTGGCTGAGGTCAAAGAGGTTGCTGCCTGTGTTCTCCTCAAGGATTTTGATGGATTCCTGTC
>NW_027838356.1:0-267 GCF_054177405.1 Leptonychotes weddellii
ACTGAGCCACCCAGGCGCCCAGAGCCTTCTTAGTTTTTAAAATTAAAGTTCTAGTTAATGCCTTTTTCGCTAATAATTCATTGGTTTTGATTTACACAGCTAGTAAATGAACACAATTTTTTTCTCAGCTTTAATACCTTTCCTTATGAGTAAATAGGCTTTTTGCAGTTTTTTGTTTCCAAGGTTGTACAGTAAGTACTACACTCATGGGCTCCAATGTCCCACTTACGAAATGATGGTCTCTGTCCTTTACTTTTTGGCTAGAGG
>NW_027838357.1:0-267 GCF_054177405.1 Leptonychotes weddellii
TTCAGTATGTGCCCTCTTTAATACCCATCACCAGGCTAACCCATCCCCCCACCCCCCTCACCTCTAGAACCCTCAGTTTGTTTCTCAAAGTCCATAGTCTCTCATGGTTCGTCTCCCCCTCTGATTCCCCCCGCTTCATTTTTCGCTTCCTACTATCTTCTTTTTTTTTTTTTTACATATAATGTATTATTTGTTTCAGGGGTACAGGTCTGTGATTCAACAGTCTTACACAATTCACAGCGCTCACCATAGCACATACTCTCCCCC
>NW_027838358.1:0-267 GCF_054177405.1 Leptonychotes weddellii
TTTTAGGGCCGGCTTGTGCGTGAACTTGTCCGCAACCCGCTTCTGCTCTGTAAGAGGCGCAGTGCGGTGGGATCGGCCAACAGAAAGCGCCAGCGGTTGCATGATGTTTACCGCTTGGGGCTCGTTCCCCTGACCCCTAACTGTCCCAGGAGGACGCCAATGTTTCCCCAGTAGGAGGTCTTCAGTCCCTTTGCTCTGTTGTGTTTGTCTTCAGGGATTATGCGCACGTACTTCAGCGGAGACTTCATATGATGTGATTGGATGGAG
>NW_027838359.1:0-267 GCF_054177405.1 Leptonychotes weddellii
CTGGTAATATCAAAATTTGGCCCTTGCCCTCAAATAGTTTATATAACACTCAACTACATACAAAGCAGTTGCTCCTGGGAAAAGCATTCTAAACTTAAAAATTTTAACCAGCCAGTTTTTTTTTTCCTCATTACAAATTATGGCAAATCAGGCAATATGATTACTTCAATTAAACTTGGGAAATTAAAAAAAAATCTATTTGATAATAACAAAGCTCAAATGTAATTGTGTTATATGTATGCATATGCATATACACACACAGACACA
>NW_027838360.1:0-267 GCF_054177405.1 Leptonychotes weddellii
ACCCAGGCACCCCTATAAGTACTTTTTTATTCAAACTGTGATAAAGCCATGATACATTTTGCCTATCGGTAGAAACACTGGTATTATTACCTTTCTACCTAGTTTCCTAACAACCAGCTTGTCCCAAGTGTGTATGGCGTATTGGCACTCTACTAAAACTATGTATTATCTAACTTAACTACTAACAACTGCATGAGATAAGGGCACTGAAGACATTTTCCTTTCTTGGTGTGTCTATTGTCTATCCTGGTGTATCCCATCACCTGG
>NW_027838361.1:0-267 GCF_054177405.1 Leptonychotes weddellii
TTGATAATTACATCTCTATATTTCACCATCAGATCCAATTCATAGTGTTCAAACCTCCCACCTTTTTCTAGTGTACCATGTGTTCTAAGTATAGATGAGAGAATGAGCGCTCTCTCACAACTTCTCTGAGATAACATCTCAGTTCAGACTTACGTTGGACTTGAAGAGAGGAACTGATATTCTATTTAGATCAGAGGTCGCTGTCCCCTGCCAGGAGGAAGGGCAGCACTACACCATTGGTGGCCACAACACAGTAAGTGGGGACTC
>NW_027838362.1:0-267 GCF_054177405.1 Leptonychotes weddellii
GGGTTTCTGCCAAAAGATCTTTGCGGAGGTATTTTATGTTCTTGGAACAGTGGTAGACATCGTGGCTTTATATTATGAGCTTTTTAATACCTTCTAAGTCAGAAGGTACGCAGCCACTTTTGTAATTTTTTTAAAGACTTATTTGTTTTAGAGAGAGAGAGAGATTGATAGAGAGAGAGAGTGCAGACACGAGTGGGAGGGGCAGAGGGAGAAGGAGAGAGAATCCCAAGCGGGCTCCATGCCGAGCATGCAGCCAAACGCAGAGCT
>NW_027838363.1:0-267 GCF_054177405.1 Leptonychotes weddellii
AGTGAATCTATTCACAGAATACCTCTTTTGCGATATAGAAAAACCCAAAGAATTAACAAAAGCTAATGCATTTAATGTGTTTACTTAGGATATAAGGTCCAGATACAAATCAGTAATATAGTCATAAGTCCTTAACAGACCCTAATGACATGTTTTGAAGTCTAGACTGTCCAGTACCCCTTATGACTCTTTTTTTTTTAGAGATTTATTAAGTTCTTTGTGTGTGTTCATTTTTCCATAGGAACTTTATTATTAATATTTGTTGTT
>NW_027838364.1:0-267 GCF_054177405.1 Leptonychotes weddellii
TAACTCAACATCAAAAAAAATGAACCCAATTAAAAAATAAGCAGAGGACCTGAATAGACATTTTTCCAAAGAAGATATACAGACAGCCAATAGACACATGAAATGATGCTCAACATCAGTAATTATCAGAGAAATGCAAATCAAAACCACAATGAGATATCACTTCATACTTAGGATGGCTAAAATAAAAAAAAAAAAACAAGAAACAACAAGTGTTGGCAAAGATATGGAGAAAAAGCAACCCTTGGTTGTAACATAAATTGGTAC
>NW_027838365.1:0-267 GCF_054177405.1 Leptonychotes weddellii
AATTTTTTTCCTAAACAATAGCTTGAATAAGTTTTTTTTTTAAAGATTTTATTTATTTATTTGAGACAGAGAGAATGAGAGACAGAGAGCATGAGAGGGAGGAGGGTCAGAGGGAGAAGCAGACTCCCCGCCGAGCAGGGAGCCCGATGCGGGACTCGATCCCGGGACTCCAGGATCATGACCTGAGCCGAAGGCAGTCACTTAACCAACTGAGCCACCCAGGCGCCCAGCTTGAATAAGTTTTAAAAGCCAGTGCTTACCCCAAAT
>NW_027838366.1:0-2251 GCF_054177405.1 Leptonychotes weddellii
CCTGGACACAGGGTCCGTGTTTTGTTTTCTATTTACACATCAGTGGCACTCAGGGTCCCAGAGAGGATGCATAATTTTCTTTAAAGTACATGCCCCCTGATTCTGAACAAACAGCGTGCTAGAGCGGACAATCACTGGTCCAACATCTAAGTGAGATCAATTCACAATCTGAACAGCACTGCCAATGAGCACAATCGAATTTAATAGCAAGATCCCACATATTTGGCTTTTCAAAGATTCATAGAAAAGAAATTATGCCCTGTGATCATAGGAAGGTAGCATTCACGCACCAAGAATTATTCACAAAGCAAAAGGTATCATTATTCAGTCAGGATTTGTGCAGTTCTGCTTTCTTCCTGCCAATTAAATCAGAATGTAGCTGGACCGGAGCCGTTAATATCTGATCCTCCCGGAGTGCGGTAAACTAGGCGTGTGCGCGACATGAGTGCAGCTGCTGCCACGGGAATGACTACCCTGTCAGGCGCCCCACCCTGCATCACACCCCGCGGACGGCGCATCACACGGCTCACCAAGGGGACCAGAGCAGCTCATCGCATTAGCTGTCCCCTCCCAGTCGGGCTCAGTCCGCACTCGGTGGGCTTCTCCCAGGGCAGCTGTACGCTGGAGCCCGAGGAACATCTATGCGATGAGAGACGTGTGTTTCTTCCCCTACCTCGGTGCCCTCCGGTCAGTCTGCCAAAAGGGACACTGACCAGGAAACTAGGAACCCCCCAGCCCCCAGTGTGAGTGACTCCCCTCCTATTTGCCCACTTCGTGAAGCCGTCCACGTTCAGGGTGGTTTGGGGGCATACAGATCAGCTGGGGGAGGCAGGCGTGTGCCTCAGCATGTGTATGTTTAAAGGGGAAGTGCTCAAGCATCACCCAGGACGCGCCATCTGGAAAGTGTGCCCTGCAGCCACACACCTCCCAGTCCCTCCCAGGGCTGCGCACTGGCCACAGCTGTCCTGAACGCCCCTCCTCAGACCCCCACTGCCACGTCCTCTGCTCTCTGCCTCTGCGTGGTTTCCTCAAGGGCCCACCGTGTCCTCCTCCCTTGGGGAGCCTACCTTGGTGCCCTGACCTGCACACTGCATGTTCTTCTCCAGCTCTTATCCCCAACCTGGCGTGTTATAAATATACCCACTTATTCGTGGTCTCTTCCCAGTAGAATGTGAGACCCACGGAGCAGCGACTTGGTCTGTTTTGTTCAGTGTTGTATTCTGAGTGCCTGATATGTATTCCAGGCTTAATGAAGACTCATTCAGTAAACAAATGGGTACTGATAAGGATCCCAAGTGGATCAAAGGGGCTATTTTTTCACTGTGCTATTTTTGGCAACATGTGTTAAACCAATCTTTTTTCTCTTTCTCCTTCCACTCTCCTCCTGCTCCAAGCCATAACAAGCCATGGTTTTAAACGGAACAGACACGCTGGAGGTTCTTGGGGCATCACGCTACCACTGCTGTTTGGGGGGCACCCCTGACTGTGGCCATCCTTCGGTGGGACCGCTGACGGGGCCCCTCAGATCCAGAAGGTGAAGTAAAGAGCAGATCCTGTTCTCAGGCCAGTGAGTCTGTCTGCAGGGGGTACTCAGGAGCCCCAGAGCCTGGTACCTCCAGAACGAGAGCTGACATCTGTCCCTCCCTGCCAGAACGTCAGTCTTTCTTTGCATAAAGTCACCACCATTTGTGACCTTAACCAGACTGTCCAGTGCCAGCAAAGAGCGCCCACGTACTCATCCAACTCGCTGCAGACCCACTCTGTGGCTCAGGACACCGAAGGCTGGCTAGCCCTCCTCAAACCAGAACTGAACCCCCAGGCTCCCACCTTTTGGAATCCGTTCATTGCAGCACCCTGCCTTTTCCCCTAAAGAAGCCCAGCCTGGGCCTGCAGCTGGCGATGGACCTGGGCAGCTAGGGCCTCCTCTGCTGGCAGTGGAAATGCTGCTGAAACAGTGTGGCCCCCAGCCTGACTTCACAGCATGGCTCCCAGCAGGTAGCAGGGCAGGCAAGGTGACCAGCACACACCCTCCATGGCCCGTCCTTTGTCTGTCCCCTTCCCTCAGAAACAAGAGGGTCCCTTGTTTCTGACTCTCTTCCCAAAGAGTGGCCACCAAGAAACAGTGATGGGAGTCCTCTGATGTGATCCTCATTGCCACCGCCATGATCTTGGCTGCTGGCATCAACACAATTAGCAGAGTCGTTGCCCGCCATCGTCCTTGTTACTGCTTTCTTCACCACCACCACCACCA
>NW_027838367.1:0-267 GCF_054177405.1 Leptonychotes weddellii
AAAAAAAAGACTAAAGAGAAGTGACAACTAAATGCTTTGCAGGATCCGTGATAGGATTCTGAATTTTTAAAAAGGCTATAAAGGACATTATTGACACAATTTAGGAAATTTGCATATGAGTTGTATATTAGATAATATTATAAATTAATGCTAAATGTTCTTAATGTGATAATTGATTTGTGGGAAGATGCCCTTGTTTGGGGGAAAAACAAGGTGAAATAATTAGGGTAAGTTGCCTTGATATCAGCCACAAATCTCAAATGGCTT
>NW_027838368.1:0-267 GCF_054177405.1 Leptonychotes weddellii
TGAAAAAATAAAAGCCCACAGTCCAGCCACACCAGGTACCCCCACCAAGCAAGCAGAAGGGGCAGGCAGCCAGAACGAGCTGGAGGCAGCGCCACGGGGCCAGCGCGGGTCGGAGGAAGCAGGAGAGCAGCGACTGTGAGCCGGGGGAAAGTTGCGGGGCGTGGGCAACAAATTCTGATTATTTGTTTACTGTCTGTCTCACTAGGGTATAAGTTCCCAGAGGCCAGGCGCTATTCCTCTCTTGTATCCCGTAATACCACTGCAAGA
>NW_027838369.1:0-267 GCF_054177405.1 Leptonychotes weddellii
TTGTTGCTATTCTTTTCTTCCATCTCCTGTTGAGTTTGTAGGTGTTCAGAATGGTTTGATCCCTATCCAGCTGAATTCCTGAGAGGAGACGAAATCCAGGTCTCCTACTCCTCCGCCATCTTGCTCTATCCCCAAAATAAAGATTTTAAACTCCACCTGACTACAGGCAGACACAGCTGACCTGTCCAGGCCCCAACCTGAGTTGACTGGTAAAGGTCTGTCCTTGCCAAAGCAAAACTGAATGCAACTGAACTTGGATCCATGCAT
>NW_027838370.1:0-267 GCF_054177405.1 Leptonychotes weddellii
ATATTAATTTAGTGAATAAAAATATGAATATTTACATAAGTAAATATAATATTTAATAAATGGGCATATAAATATATCCTTATAAAAACATATCACAAATGTCCTTATAAATTGAAAATTGGATAAAATAGTAAAGTTATTTTTAACAGCTGATTTGAAGAGAATCAGTTTTTCTTATGACTATGTTTCATATGAAGTATGATAGAAGCTAAAAGCACACTAAAATCAGAATAAAAATGAACAGGGATTTGTTTCATGACCTTGTAT
>NW_027838371.1:0-267 GCF_054177405.1 Leptonychotes weddellii
AAAAGATGTTCCCACAATCCGCCCACCTCTTCTCCCTGACCATGAGCATCTAAACAGGCTAAAAGCTATCAGAAGCTTTCCGAAATTCACCAGAACACTGAACGGCCAACAGTGGGAACATTTCACCAGCCACATAAGCCACATTTAGTATCTTGATGCGTATCTGCAACTATAACACTTAACTTTAATATTTAACTATATTTTTTTTAAGATTTTATTTATTTATTTGAGAGAGAGAATGAGATAAAGAGAGAGAGCATGAGACGG
>NW_027838372.1:0-267 GCF_054177405.1 Leptonychotes weddellii
ACTTTTAAAAGTTCCGATTTTGTGCTCCGTGGTTCTATCAGTTGCCAGAAGCGGCCGACGGAGGCCCCTCCCCCGCCGTCTATCCTCCCGAATATCGCCTCGGATTCACTTCTCCGCACGTCCTACCTTCCAGAAAGTGGTCGCTTTTCTGATGAGAGAGTTGTTGCTCTTCTTTTCTTCCATCTCCTGTTGAGTTTGTAGGTGTTCAGAATGGTTTGATCCCTATCCAGCTGAATTCCTGAGAGGAGACGAAATCCAGGTCTCCTA
>NW_027838373.1:0-267 GCF_054177405.1 Leptonychotes weddellii
GGCATAGGTACTTTACTGTCTACTGTAAAGAGAACATACAGGTTTAGAATTAATGAATTTAAATGCTGTGTCTTTGAGGCAAATTCCTACCAACCTACAGAAAAGAGCACGTGGCATATTTGACCCATCGTTTCCCTAGAAGATTTATTTGTTAATGAAAGAATCAAAAGGAAAACAAAGAAAAAAGAAGGCAAAAACTGACCAACAGTTTTTCCAGACTTTCTAAAAAACCCATTGTCTTCTAGATGGTTCTCAAAGTGTGGCCAG
>NW_027838374.1:0-267 GCF_054177405.1 Leptonychotes weddellii
CTTGATGCATGGCAATCACGGAAGGTGGGAGAGGGAAGGAGCCTGGGCACCTGAATCCTTACTTGGATCTGCCGACCAATTAGAAATATCTACTTTCTACTTTATATGAGCAAGAAATAAACCTCTATTATGTATGAGCTATTATATTTTTTTACACAGTTTGCACACCCTATAAAAATAAAGATTTTCTAATTTGGGATTTTACTGGATAACAATGTATAGAGTTTTTACTATCAGTTTTACCTTAAAAAAATGTTTAAATGATCT
>NW_027838375.1:0-267 GCF_054177405.1 Leptonychotes weddellii
GCAGTCACGCCACATTCTTTATTGAACGCCTACTCAGTTGCCAGAGGCTCGGTTCTTGTGCGCTTCCTGATGTGACCCAAACAGACCTTGGTGGAGCTGTTAGGGAGCCTTTCTTCCAGGGAGAGAATCAGCCAGGAAACACAGAGGCAAGGAATCTGGCGCATCAGGGGTCCTGGATGCTGTAGGAGCGTTGGAAGGGGTTGTCCTCTGAGCTGGGATGGCCAGGGACGGCCCCCTGAGGACAAGAGTGGGGAAAGCCTTGCAGGA
>NW_027838376.1:0-267 GCF_054177405.1 Leptonychotes weddellii
AGTGAATCTATTCACAGAATACCTCTTTTGCGATATAGAAAAACCCAAAGAATTAACAAAAGCTAATCCATTTAATGTGTTTACTTAGGATATAAGGTCCAGATACAAATCAGTAATATAGTCATAAGTCCTTAACAGACCCTAATGACATGTTTTGAAGTCTAGACTGTCCAGTACCCCTTATGACTCTTTTTTTTTTAGAGATTTATTAAGTTCTTTGTGTGTGTTCATTTTTCCATAGGAACTTTATTATTAATATTTGTTGTT
>NW_027838377.1:0-2251 GCF_054177405.1 Leptonychotes weddellii
AAGCAAAGAAACACATCAACAACAATACAATAATAGTGGGGTACTTTAACACCCCTCCTCACTGAAATGGACAGATCATCTAAGCAAAAGATCAACAAGGAAATAAAGACTTTAAATGACACACTGGACCTAATGGACTTCACAGATATATTCAGAACATTCCATCTCAAAGCAACAGAATACACATTCTTCTCTAGTGCGCATGGAACATTCTCCAGAATAGATCACATCCTAGATCACAAATCAGGTCTCAACCAGTACCAAAAGATTAGGATCATTCCTTGCATATTTTCAGACTGCAATGCTTTGAAACTAGAACTCAGTCACAAGAGGAGAGTCAGAAAGAACTCAAATACATGGAGGATAAAGAGCATCCTAGTCAAGAATGAATAGGTCAACCAGGAAATTAAAGAAGAATTTAAAAAATTCATGGAAACAAATGAAAATGAAAACGCAACTGTTCAAAATCTTTGGGATGCAGCAAAGGCAGTCCTAAGAGGAAAGTATATAGCAATGCAAGCCTTTCTCAAGAAACAAGAAAGGTCTCAAGGACACAACCTAACCCTACACATAAAGGAGCTAGAGAAAGAAAAGCAAATAAAGCTTAAACCCAGCAGAAGAAGAGAAATGATAAAGACCAGAGCAGAAATCAATGAAATAGAAACCAAAAGAACAGTAGAACAGATCAAAGAAACCTAGGACCTGGTTCTTTAAAAGAAGTAATAAAATTGATAAATCCCTGGCCTGATTTATCATAACAAAAAAAAAAAAAAGAGAGAGAGAGAAAAAGAACCAAATAAATAAAATCATGAATGAATGAGGAGAGATTACAACCAACACCAAAGAAGTACAAACAATTATAAGAACATAATATGAGCAACCATATGCCAGTAAATTAGATAATCTGGAAGAAAATGGATGTCTTCCTAGAGATGTATAAACTACCAAAAGTGAACCAGAAAGAAATAGAAAACCTGAACAGACCTATAACCACTAAGGAAATTGAAGCAGTCATCAAAAATCTCCCAACAAACAAAAGCCCATGGCATGATGGCTTCCCAAGGGAAGTCTACTAAAGATTTAAAGAAGAATTAATACCTATTCTTCTGAAACTGTTCCAAAAAATAGAAATGGAAGGAAAACTTCCAAACTCATTTTATGAGGCCAGCATTACCTTGATCCCAAAACCAGACAAAGACCCCATCCAAAAGGAGAATTATAGACAAATATCCTTGATGAACATGGATGCAAAATTCTCACCAAAATACTAGCCAATAGGATCCAACAGTACATTAAAAGGATTATTCACCACGACCAAGTGAGATTTATCCCTTGGCTGCAAGTTTGTTTCAACATCTGCAAATCTATCAACATGATACAATACATTAACAAAAGAAAGAACAAGAATCATATGATCCTCTCAATAGATGCAGAAAAAGCATTTGACAGAGTACAGCATCCTTTCTTGATCAAAACTCTTCAGAGTATAAGGATAGAGCGTACATACCTCAATATCATAAAAGCCATCTATGAAAAACACATAGCGAATATCATTCTCAATGGGGAAAAACTGAGAGCTTTCCCCCTAAGGTCAGGAACGCGGCAGGGATGTCCACTATCACCACTGCTATTCAACAAAGTACTAGAAGTCCTAGCCACAGCAATCAGACAACATAAAGAAATAAAAGGCATCCAAATTGGCAAGGAAGAAGTCAAACTCTCACTCTTTGCCGATGATATGATACTTTATGTGGAAACCCAAAAGACTCCACCCCAAAACTGCTAGAACTCATACAGGAATTCAGTCAAGTGGCAGGATATAAAATCAATGCACAGAAATCAGTGGCACTCGTATACACCAAAAAGAAAACAGGAGAAAGAGAAATTAAGGAGTCGATCCCATTTACAGTTGCACCCAAACCATAAGATACCTAGGAATAAATCTAACCAAAGAGGCAAAGAATCTGTACTCTGAAAATTATAAAATACTCATAAAGGAAATTGAGGAAGACACAAAGAAATGGAAAAATGTTCCATGCTCATGGATTGGAAGAACAAATATTGTGAAGATGTCAATGCTACCTAGAGCACTCACCACATTTAATGCAATCCCTATCAAAATACCATCCACTTTTTTCAAAGAAATGGAACAAATCATCCTAAAATTTGTATGGAACCAGAAAAGACCCCGAATAGCCAGAGGAATGTTGAAAAAGAAAAGCAAACCTGGTGGCATCACAATTCCAGACTT
>NW_027838378.1:0-267 GCF_054177405.1 Leptonychotes weddellii
GTCAGATCTACATCATGAAAGTCACCCCACAGGGAACGGACAACGAACGTCCCTACATGCCGCTGAGCGCTGGGGCTCTCCAGGTCAGGAGGCCTGAGCCCTGCACCTGCTGTCCCTCCATCTGAGGGTCTGGAGCCCACCTCTCCGCCACACTGACTAGTGCAAGAGGACCAGAAGGCATCTGCAGTCCCTTCCTCGAAAGCAATCGATGCTGGGCTTTCTCAACATACTAGGGCCAACAGAAGATGCAAAAACTCAGCACTGAAC
>NW_027838379.1:0-267 GCF_054177405.1 Leptonychotes weddellii
TGCTTCAATGTTTCCTTTCTATAAAGTAGTGCTTTGGTATTCCCATAGCGCTCCTCCTTCCCCAACAGATGCACAGTGTTCTGGCTCGATGCGAAATCTACAATGCAATATGCGTGCATTGTATGGGTTTGAAACCAAAGGATGAATGAAGCATTCAGAGACTTAATATTTGAAAAAAGGAGGCTCTGTTTTTATATTTTATTACAGGTACTAATATTTATAAAAATGAATTGTACCATGCTGCTACATGTTTTCAAGTACATATTG
>NW_027838380.1:0-267 GCF_054177405.1 Leptonychotes weddellii
AAGGATGGAAGCCGGGCCTTGTTAGGCTCCCGCCAAGGAGCGGTCTTCCTCTGACCCCTTGAACCCCCGCCCTGCAGGAGCCCCCCCATGCCACCCTCCAAGGCTCCGCTCCCCGGGGCAGCCCTTCGGAGCGCCCCAGCTGTAATTAGTCAGCCGCATCGGCTCCCGCCCTTGGGCGGCTTTGTGGCACAGTTCCCTCCGAACTGTTCAGTTAGTGGCTGCAAGAATGAGGGCGAGTGTAGCATCATGGCGGCTGCTTTCCAGGTC
>NW_027838381.1:0-267 GCF_054177405.1 Leptonychotes weddellii
AACACCCAGTGCTCCATGCAGTACGTGCCCTCTCTAGTACCCATCACCAGGCTAACCCATCCCCCCCCCAATGCTTCATCCTTAAGGGAAAAAAAAAGTCACTTGGAGCCAATGAAAAGATTTTAAAAATACAAATATTAACCTAAGGATTTTAGACAGTCCTTCCCATAGATCAACTTTTTTGAGGTAAAAAAAAAAAATTATCTTAAGGATCTTTAGGTAAAAACTATGCGGTAACCAGCACTGAAGGCTGGATGCCTCCTTCCT
>NW_027838382.1:0-267 GCF_054177405.1 Leptonychotes weddellii
GAGAGAGAGAGAGAGCACATGAAAGGGGGGAGGGTCAGAGGGAGAAGCAGACCCCCCTGCCGAGCAGAGAGCCCGATGCGGGACTCGATCCCGGGACTCCAGGATCATGACCTGAGCCGAAGGCAGTCGCCCAACCAACTGAGCCACCCAGGCGCCCCAGAATTTGGTGGTTTTGTTTTTTGTTTGTTTTTTTTAATTTGTTTTTGATCTTTATCATTCCTAGGTCTGTTTATTACACTTGTATATATCAGTAAACAATATACAATG
>NW_027838383.1:0-267 GCF_054177405.1 Leptonychotes weddellii
GGCATAGGTACTTTACTGTCTACTGTAAAGAGAACATACAGGTTTAGAATTAATGAATTTAAATGCTCTGTCTTTGAGGCAAATTCCTACCAACCTACAGAAAAGAGCACGTGGCATATTTGACCCATCGTTTCCCTAGAAGATTTATTTGTTAATGAAAGAATCAAAAGGAAAACAAAGAAAAAAGAAGGCAAAAACTGACCAACAGTTTTTCCAGACTTTCTAAAAAACCCATTGTCTTCTAGATGGTTCTCAAAGTGTGGCCAG
>NW_027838384.1:0-267 GCF_054177405.1 Leptonychotes weddellii
TCTCCAAGTAAGTACGAGCTGATTGAGAACGGGCTCCAATGGACATGGCTCTACAGTCAAAATAGTTGGCAGATGGACAGGTTTGGAAAATGTGAGGGCCCATATCATCATAACCAGCAATAAGCAGCCCAACACCATATGGTCTCCGGCCATATCGTTGTGTTGGTATCTGGGTCTTGCTTCCAATTAGAGATACAAGACGAGACACAGGAAGAGGTCTGTCAAATACAAATCTGGAATCCAAACACTCTTGGCGCATAAAATTAC
>NW_027838385.1:0-267 GCF_054177405.1 Leptonychotes weddellii
GAGAAACAGAAATTATAGCCAAACCTCACTGGTGCTTTCAGTTCTGGGTTCTTAAATTTATGCCTTCATTGTGGGCAGTCTGCAGGAGTCCATGTGCTTAATGTAAACACCTGGGAGAGTCTATTTCTGGACAAAGATTTCCATTATAATCCTTTGAATTATGGTAAATCAAAGCCAACCAAAAGGCTTTAAACCATTACTTTGCAGGACACCTGAGTGGCTCAGTTAAGCATCTACCTTCAGCTCAGGTCATGATCCCAGGGTCCT
>NW_027838386.1:0-267 GCF_054177405.1 Leptonychotes weddellii
GTAGGAACCCTGCATTACATCCATTAACTTAAACGTATCTTTAAGATCATGCTTTGAACAAAAAAAGAAAGCTCAGAAGGCAATATGTTGAGTGGGAATCAACACTGAAATATAGCAATCATGTCTTCAACTTCTACAATTGTCTTTATGTGCCGACTAACATTTATGCAGCCTCTTACAGATCTTTTACCATGTATTGGAAGTTTTAGCAGTTCTGATAACATCACTAGTAGTATATAACCATGCAGAAAGCACATCACACTGACA
>NW_027838387.1:0-267 GCF_054177405.1 Leptonychotes weddellii
GGACAGATGGCAGTGTGTGGTGGCCAGGCTTGTCTGGACCCCCGGAGCTTCTGTCACTGAGACGGAACAGTCTCTGCCACTCAGTAACCATTTGGGGAATGAATGAACAATCCATGTGCATCATGTTAAGGCACCAAAAGCTGCTTTTGGCTACATCTCGAGAGGAGGGTGGTACTGCGTACCCCTCCTAAATCTTTCACTCCTCATCCTTCCTCCCCAAATTTAAAAATTACCATCTCTATGCTATCAAATGAAGAAGGCTGAAGG
>NW_027838388.1:0-2251 GCF_054177405.1 Leptonychotes weddellii
TTTTCAACTTTTTGAGGAACCTCCATACAGTTTTCAAGAGCGGCTGCACCAGCTTGCATTCCTACCAACAGTGTAGGAGGGTTCCCCTTTCTCCGCATCCCCGCCACATCTGTCGTTTCCTTACTTGTTAATTTTAGCCATTCTGACTGGTGTGAGGTGATATCTCATTGAGGTTTTGATTTGGATTTCCCTGATGCTGAGCAATGTTGAGCATTTTTTCATGTGTCTGTTGCCCATTTGGATGACTTCTTTGGAAAAATGTCTGTTCATGTCTTCTGCCCATTTCTTGAATGGATCATTTGTTCTTTGGGTGTTGAGTTTGATGAGTTCTTTATAGATTTTGGATACTAGCCCTTTATCTGATATGTCATTTGCAATTATCTTCTCCTATTCTGTCGGATGTCTTTTGGTTTTTTGAACTGTTTCTTTTGCTGTGCAAAGCCTTCTTATCTTGATGAGGTCCCAATAGTTCATTTTTGCCCTTGCTTGCCTTGCCTTTGGTGATGTTTCTAGGAAGAAGTTGTTGCACCTGAGGTTGAAGAGGTTGCTGCCTGTGTTCTCCATTTGGATTTTGGTGGACTCCTGTCTCAAATTTAGGTCTTTCAACCATTTTGAGTCTGTTTTTGTGTGTGGTGCAAGGAAATGGTCCAATTTTCCCTACACCATTTCTTGAAGAGACTGTCTTTTTTCCATTGGACATTCTTTCCAGCTTTGTAGAAGATTAGTTGACCATAGAGTTGAGGGTCCATCTCTGGGCTCTCTATTCTGTTCCATTGATCTATGTGTCTGTTTTTGTGCCAGTACCATACTCTCTTGACGATGACAGCTTTGTAATAGAGATTGAGTCCGGAATTGTGATGCTGCCAGTTTTGCTTTTCTTTTTCAACATTCCTCTGGCTATTCAAGGTATTTTCTGGTTCCACACAAATTTTAGGATTATTTGTTCCATTTCTTTGAA
The DNA here is from genome assembly GCF_054177405.1 of Leptonychotes weddellii. Lineage (NCBI taxonomy): Eukaryota > Metazoa > Chordata > Mammalia > Carnivora > Phocidae > Leptonychotes > Leptonychotes weddellii. The sequence continues at coordinate 959 of NW_027838388.1, forward strand.
AAAAGTGGATGGTATTTTGATGGGGATTGCACTGAATATGTAGATTGCTCTAGGTAGCATTGACATCTTCACAATATTTGTTCTTCCAATCCATGAGCATGGAACGTTTTTCCATTTCTTTGTGTCTTCCTCAATTTCTTTCATGAGTATTTTATAGTTTTCTGAGTACAGATTCTTTGCCTCTTTGCTTAGATTTATTCCTAGGAATCTTATGGTTTTGGGTGCAATTGTAAATGGGATCGACTCCTTAATTTCTCTTTCTTCTGTCTTGTTGGTGGTGTATAGGAATGCCACTGATTTCTGTGCATTGATTTTATATCCTGCTACTTTACTGAATTCCTGTATGAGTTCTAGCAGTTTAGGGTGCAGTCTTTTGGGTATTCCACATAAATTATCATATCATCTGCAAAGAGTGAGAGTTTGACTTCTTCTTTGCTGATTTGGATATCTTTTATTTCTTTTTGTTGTCTGATTGCTGTGGCTAGGCCTTCTAGTACTATGTTGAATAGCAGTGGTGATAGTGGACATCCCTGCCATGATCCTGACCTTAGGAGGAGAGCTCTCAGCTTTTCTTCATTGAGAATGATATTTGCTGTGGGTTTTTCATAGATGGCTTTTATGATATTGAAGTATGTACCCTCTATGCCTATACTCTGAAGAGTTTTAATCAAGAAAGGATGCTGTACTTTGTCAAATGCTTTTTCTGCTTCTATTGAGAGCATCATATGGTTCTTGTTCTTTTTTTTATTTATGTATTGTTTCACACTGATTGATTTGCGGATGTTGAACCAACCTTGCAACGCAGGGATAAAGCCCATTTGGTCGTGGTGAATAATCCTTTGAATGTACTGTTGGATCCTATTGGTTAGTAGTTTGGTGAGAATTTATGCATCCATGTTCATCAAGGATTTTAGTCTGTAATTCTCCTTTTTGATGGGGTCTTTGTCTGGTTTTGGGATCAAGGTAATGCTGGCCTCATAAAATGAGTTTGGAAGTTTTCCTTCCGTTTCTATTTTTTGGAACAGTTTCAGAAGAATAGGTATTAATTCTTCTTTAAATGTTTGGTAGAATTCCCCTGGGAAACCATCTGGCCCTGGGCTTTTGTTTTTTGGGAGATTTCTGATGATCGATTCAATTGCCTTAGTGGTTATAGGTCTGTTCAGGTTTTCTATTTCTTTCTGGTTCAGTTTTGGTAGTTGATACATCTCTAGGAATGCATTCATTTCTTCCAGGTTATCTAATTTGCTGGCATAGAGTTGCTCATAATATGTTCTTATAATTGTTTGTATTTCT
>NW_027838389.1:0-267 GCF_054177405.1 Leptonychotes weddellii
ATGCCTCATAGGGAAAAAAAAATAAGGAACGTTTTACTTCAACCTACGAGCAGGGTTTACTGCTTTAAGAACTATGAAGACACGAAAGGGCACCGGGAGGACGATGGCCGTCCTACACTGGTCTGTGCTTCTACAGCGTGGACACGCACGTGGCGGGGCCATCCCAGGGGACAGCAGTGGGGGAGCCTGCTGTCTCACTTGCCACCTCCTGCCTGGGTCTGCCGAGCGCCCCAGCCCTCGTGTACCATGGGAACCAGCTGGGTAACG
>NW_027838390.1:0-267 GCF_054177405.1 Leptonychotes weddellii
TGACTTGTTAATTTTAGCCATTCTGACTGGTGTGAGGTGGTATCCCATTGAGGTTTTGATTTGGATTTCCCTGATGCTGAGTGATGTGGAGCACTTTTTCATGTGTCTGTTGGTCATTTGGATGTCTTCTTTGCAGAAATGTCTGTTCATGTCTTCTGCCGATTTCTTGATTGGATCATTTGTTCTTGGTTGTTGAGTTCGATAAGTTTTTTTTATAGATTTTGGATACTAGCCCTTTATCTGATATGTAATTTGCAAATATCTTCT
>NW_027838391.1:0-267 GCF_054177405.1 Leptonychotes weddellii
AAGGCCTAAGTACGTGGGCACCTTCAGCCCACAGTGGATGGCCAGTCGGCCCCTCCCTCCCTCACCCAAGGGCTTTATTTTCCTGCTTCCTCACCTGGTCATGGGGCGAATTTCACACGGCAGCGGGACGTCCATCCTCCTCCTTGGCAGGTTGCAACCCAGCAGTTTGGTGGAAGGTTCCAGCAAAGGCCACTCAGACCGGGAGACCTGCACAGCCGTGGCCCCTCGCTTCCTCCTGCCAGCCCAACCCTGCAGCTCCTGACAAGG
>NW_027838392.1:0-267 GCF_054177405.1 Leptonychotes weddellii
GCCCTTGCAGACCTGTTCTGGGAAGAAACGGACTCGTCGCCTGATGAGGGGCAGGAGCAGAGCTGAGTCCTCAGCCAGGCGCCCCGTCGGACAGCCCATCAAGGCCTCACTCACGCCGTGTAGACGTGATTTCCCCGGCTGGGAAGTCCGAGAGGACCGGGCATGGTACACGTGATATGGACATCCCGAAAGTCCCCCGAGCCTCTGGGTGGGGCACGCAGGACAAAGAGCCACGGTCCACCTCCCGGGCCAGCCGGTGAATTCAAA
>NW_027838393.1:0-267 GCF_054177405.1 Leptonychotes weddellii
AGGGGGAACAGCAGGGAGAGGAAGAAGCAGGCTCCTGCTGAGCAGAGAGCCCAAAGACTCAGGCTCGATCCCAGGACCCCGGGATCATGACCTGAACTGAAGGCAGATGCTTAACCTACTGAACCACCCAGGCATCCCAAGGCTTTGTATTTCCTGACTCAGTCTTGGTATGCTTTATTGTATTTTTCTAGGAATTTATCTATTCCCTCTGAGTTGTCCAATTTGTTGGCACATAATTGCTCATAATAGTCCTTTATGATCTTTTTT
>NW_027838394.1:0-267 GCF_054177405.1 Leptonychotes weddellii
AAAAATGTAATGTTTAAATTTTACTGGTTTCTATATTAAAGGTGGTCTCTGATTTTGTCTCTAATTCTGAAGGGGGCACACTATTGGGAGCTTAAACTTTTCTCCAACAGAAACACAGTAAACAGTGTTGCTGAGTAAAACTAAAGCACACAGTAATTACTTCAAGAAAAAAAAAGATTTTTCCAAATTATTTAAGTAACTTTTGTGTGGCTTATCAGAAAATGAAAAAAGATGGAAATTTCATCAAGGAAAAGCAATAAATTCAAG
>NW_027838395.1:0-267 GCF_054177405.1 Leptonychotes weddellii
CTGAGCTACCTATCCTGAGCTGGATGTTATCTAATCCACCTAACTATAAATCAGGCAGGCCCAGCAACGCACCGTTGTCTATGGAGGCGATATAAACAAGACCAGGCTCAAGACAGTCTTAATGGCACAAGTGAGTTTCATGAACTTATATTCCCAGTATGCCTGCTCCTCACGTGTTGCTACTCCTCATCCAACTCACCTGCATGGTTGAGGTGCCATGAAGTATACAGGATGAAGCAACATACTTCTTACATACCTAGAAATCAT
>NW_027838396.1:0-267 GCF_054177405.1 Leptonychotes weddellii
AGGTTTACCACGGCCTATGTTTTCTCAGAGTAGGATATTTCCAGTTGAGGAGGTCGGTGGTGGAGAAAGGCTGATAATACATCATGGAATGGCCGTGTTGGACTGTCCCATCTTCATTGTGCCTCTCGGGTTCCCACATCTCTCCTACCAGATTTGGAGGGCGTTTGCACCTGGCCTGGGGCACAGCTTGGATGCTGGTTCTGGAGAAAGTGGATCTTTTGAGCCTGGGGCACCAGTGAAACTGATGGCGGCAGAGTGTCTGGAGCT
>NW_027838397.1:0-267 GCF_054177405.1 Leptonychotes weddellii
TGAAAAATACCCAAACTTGAGCACAAAGGGAAAAATAAGGAAAAAAACAGAAGAAAAAAAAAAAAAACCCCTAACATATTTCTGATTGGGGTCCCAGAAGGAAAGGAGAGAATTGGGTAGAAGCATTATTTGAAAATGATCAAAAATGTTCTAAAACTGATGAAAAATATCAATCAATAGAATTAGTATTTAAGTCAATAAATCAAGCAAGGTGTTTTGTTTTGTTTTTTAAATCAACCTCTGTGCAAGGGTTTGCAGGGAAATGAT
>NW_027838398.1:0-267 GCF_054177405.1 Leptonychotes weddellii
GTAAGCTACTATAAAAGCTAATATATTTTATAAATAACATAGAAAATAGAATAGACTATCAATAATAAAGTGAAAGTGACATTTGATTAAATGTTTAGAAGTAAGCAAGTCATGTCGATATATAGAGGGAAAACCTCAGTGTTTGAAGTCAGAGCCTTGGTAAAGACCCTAAAGGTGCAGTTTGTCTACATTTTTTTTTAAGGAAAAACAAGAATTCCAGAGTGTTCTAGAAGATAAAATAAAGGAAGAATGCTAGGTAAGGAGTAG
>NW_027838399.1:0-2251 GCF_054177405.1 Leptonychotes weddellii
GACAGATGCATGGATAAGGAAGATGGGGTATATATATACAATGGAATAGTATGCAGCCATCAAAAGGAATGAGATCTTGCCATTTGCAATGACGTGGATGTAACTGGAGGGTGTTATGCTGAGCGAAATAAGTCAAACAGAGAAAGACATGTATCATATGACCTCACTGATATGAGGAATTCTTAATCTCAGGAAACAAACTGAGGGTTGCTGGAATGTCGGGGGTTGGAGGGATGGGGTGACTGGGTGATAGACACTGGGGAGGGTATGTTCTCTGGTAAGCACTGTGAATTGTGCAAGACTGTTGAATCTCAGATCTGTACCTCTGAAACAAATAATGCAATATATGTTAAGAATAAAAAAAGGAGAAGAAGATAGCAGGAGGGGAAGAATGAAGGGGGGGAAATCGGAAGGGGAGATGAACCATGAGAGATGATGGACTCTGAAAAACAAACTGAGGGTTCTAGAGGGGCTAGCTTGGTGATGGGTATTAAGGAGGGCACGTTCTGCATGGAGTACTGGGTGTTATGCACAAACAATGAATCATGGAACACTACATCTAAAACTAATGTCGTAATGTATGGTGATTAACATAACAATAAAAAATGAAAAAAAAATCTTCCTAGATGTGCTGGTTTATAAACATAAGCTTCCTTTTATAGGACCCTTGTGGCCTTATCCTTGTCAAGGGAGACATACATTATGTTGTTAACTTTCTTCTAACCCAAAAGCTAGATAGATAAAGACAGACCTCGCTCAACAGACTCCCCGTCTCACATTTAACAAGATAGTGAAAAAACTGATGCAATCACAAAGTGTTAATTTTCCTTTCCTGGTTCCACAGATCTATTAAATAGCTTATTTGGGAATGTAATTTTATATCAATGAACATAAATCACAGGTAAAGAGATTAAATCAGTAGTCAAAAACCTCCCAACAAAGAAAAATCCAGGACCAAATGCTTTCACTAGTGAATTCTATCAATATTTAAATCCTTATCAAGCTTTTCCAAAAAACTGAAGAGGAAAGGGCACCTCTAAGCTCATTCTATGTTGCCAACATTCCTCTGACATCAAAGGTGCATAAAGACATCACAAGAAAAGAAAATTACAGAACAATGTCCTTTATGAATATAAATGCAAAATATATTTGCAAAATACTAGCAAACCAAATCCAACAACATAATAAAAGGATTACACATCATAGCCAAGTGAAATTTATGTTGAAACAGTTCAACATAAGAAAATCAATCAATGTAATTCACTACATTAATAGAATAAAGGAAAAAAATCCCACATGAACATCTCAACTGGTGCAGAAAATGCATTTGACAAAATCCAATACCCTTTAATGATAAAAATAGTAAGAGAACTAGAAACAGAAGGGAACTTCCTGAGCATAATAAAGGAAATTTGTGAAAAGACAAAGCTAGCTCATGCTCAAAGTGAGAGACCATTAGCTTCCTCCCTAAAATCAGGCACAAGAAAGTGATGCCTGCTGTGACAGTTAATTATTTCTGTCAACTTGACTAGGCCACAGCGTGCCCAGACTAAACATCATTTCTGGGTGTGTCTGTGTTTTTAGATGAAATTAGCATTTGAATCAGTGACCTCAGTAAAGTAGATTGCCCTCCCCTATACTAGTGGACATCATCCAATCCACTGAGGGGCTAAATAGAACAAAAAGTGGAGCACAGAGGGATTCATTTCTTCCCACCTGCCTGGTGAGCTAGAACACTGGTGTCCTCCTGCTCTTGAACCGGGATTTACATCTTCAGGTTCTCAGGCCTTTGGACTCAGACTGGATTTACACCACTAGCTTTCTTAGGTCTCCAACTTACAGACAGCAAATTGCCAATTCCATATATATATGGATGGGTCTATTTCTCCAGATAAACCTGACTTACACACCTGCTTTCAAAACTGCTATTCAACAGAATAGAGAGCCCAGAAATGGACCCTCAACTCTATGGTCAACTAATCTTCAACAAAGCAGGAAAGAATGTCCAATGGAACAAAGACAGTCTCTTCAACAAATGGTGTTGGGAAAATTGGACAGCCAAATGCAGAAGAATGAAACTGGACCATTTCCTTACACCACACACAAAAATAGACTCAAAATGGATGAAAGACCTCAATGTGAGACAGGAGTCCATCAAAATCCTAGAGGAGAACACAGGCAGCAACCTATTCAACCTCAGCCGCAGCAACTTCTTCCTAGAAACTTTGCCAAAGGCAAGGGAAGCAAGGGC
>NW_027838400.1:0-267 GCF_054177405.1 Leptonychotes weddellii
AGACACATGAAAAAGTGCTCAACATCGCTTGGCATCAGGGAAATCCAAATCAAAACCTCAATGAGATACCACCTCACACCAGTCAGAATGGCTAAAACTAACAAGTCAGAAATGACAGATGTTGGCGGGGATGCTGAGAAAGGGGAACCCTCCTAAACTCTTGGTGGGAATGCAAGCTGGTACAGCACTCTGGAAAACAGAATGGAGGTTCCTCAAAATGTTGAAAATAGAGCTACCCTACGACCCAGCAATTGCATTACTGGGTAT
>NW_027838401.1:0-267 GCF_054177405.1 Leptonychotes weddellii
AAACTGAGGGTTCTAGAGGGGAGGGGGGTGGGAGGATGGGTTAGCCTGGTGATGGGTGTTGAGGAGGGCACATTCTGCATGGAGCACTGGGTGTTATGCACAAACAATGAATCATGGAACACTACATCTAAAACTAATGATGTAATGTATGGGGATTAACATAAGAATAAAAAATTAAAATTAAAAAAAAATTAAAAAAAGAAAGCAAGGCCTTCTGTCTCCACTCCCAGCACTCAGAAGTACCTGCACTGTCATTTATTTGGAGAG
>NW_027838402.1:0-267 GCF_054177405.1 Leptonychotes weddellii
AGGCGGACTGAGGAAAGGACAGAGTCTCCAGATCCTAAAACGCGGGCTCGAGTGGAAGGGACCTGATGCTTTTGCACAGTATTACTTCAGGAACTCATTATTCTGAAACACTGTCCGGATGATGACACACCAGACACTCGGGGGACGCTGCCTCCTAGGAAGACCGCTATCTTAAAGCAGCTCGCTGCTGCCCATCACGCATCTTCCACCAAAGGCAGAGGAAAGGCCAAAAAAGGAGGACATTAATGCTGACTGACCCGAAGCAGT
>NW_027838403.1:0-267 GCF_054177405.1 Leptonychotes weddellii
TCTACAATGTGTTTTCTTTAAAAAAAAAAAAAGTTTTTAGGAGCGCCTGGGTGGTGCAGTCCGTTATGTCTCCGACTCTTGGTTTCAGCTCAGGTCGTGGTCTCTGGATTGTGAGATCAAGCTGCATTGGACTCCCCACTCATCGTGGAGACTGCTTAAGACTCTCTCTCCCTCTCTCTCTGCCCCTCCTCCTGCTCATGTTTCTCTTTCTCTCTCTCTCAAATAAATAAATAAATCTTTAAAAATATTTTTTTATTTGAGTATAGT
>NW_027838404.1:0-267 GCF_054177405.1 Leptonychotes weddellii
AGAAACCCAGCTAGTGACTTCATGGACTATCTGGGTAAGTTTTTAGTGTTAGAAAACAATGTAACACAAAATAGGAACCAACATTCCACCTGCTTCCAATGACTGCAGGCAATTTTCTAGGCCTTGGGCCCTTACTGACCAGGAAGCCCCAGTGCCCGGGGTTCCCAGTGTGGGCCAAGGTCCCTGACTCCATGACACAATCTTAGCTGCTGCTGGTTCTGTGCTGAGAGGGGCTCTGGGCAGGAGGGCTCTGCCATTGGGCACAAC
>NW_027838405.1:0-267 GCF_054177405.1 Leptonychotes weddellii
CCCCCCTGCTCTCTCTCTAAAATAAATAAAACAAATCTTAAAATACTTCATAGGGTATAAGTACACTTATAACTTCCTATGTCCAATATTTGTACTGTCTTTTCTTCAGACAGTAATGTTCCCCTGTTGTGTAATTTAAAGAGCTTAAATTAGTATTCTTTTTTTTTTTTTTAAGATTTTATTTATTTATTTGACAGAGAGATAGACAGAAGAGCACAAGCAGAGGGAGTGGCAGAGGGAGAGGGAGAAGCAGGCTCTGCACTGAGC
>NW_027838406.1:0-267 GCF_054177405.1 Leptonychotes weddellii
TATTTATTTATTTATTTGAGAGAGCGAGAATGAGAGAGAGTACATGAGAGGGGGGAGGGTCGGAGGGAGAAGCAGGCTCCTCGCTGAGCAGGGAGCCCGATGCGGGACTCGATCCCGGGACTCCAGGATCATAACCTGAGCTGAAGGCAGTTGCTTAACCAACTGAGCCACCCAGGCGCCCTGTTTTTGTTTTTTTTTTAAATATCTACGGGGGCAGTGAGTTTCATAAGAGAATGGGGTATATAGGAAGAGTAAAATACTATTTTT
>NW_027838407.1:0-267 GCF_054177405.1 Leptonychotes weddellii
GATCGAAGAAAAGAATAGCAACAACTCTCTGAACAGAAAAGCGACCACTTTCTGGAAGGTAGGACGTGTGAAGAAGTGAATCTGAGGCGATATTCAGGAGGATAGACGGCAGGGGAGGGGGCCTCCATTGGCCACTTCTGGCAAGTGATAGAGCCACGGAGCACAAAATCTTAACTTTTAGAAGTCAGCTCCGCTGAGGTACGTCGCTCCGGTGGCTAAGCAGGGGGTGGAACCCTCGTGGGACAGCATGGTCTCAGGACCCTTGGG
>NW_027838408.1:0-267 GCF_054177405.1 Leptonychotes weddellii
CCGGCTCACCTGCCATCCCCTGCGATCATCCGTGTCCCCGCCGGCTTTGGGCTCACCTACCCCCACCAGCGATCATCCGTGTCCCCGCCGGCTTTGGGCTCACCTGCCATCCCCCGCGATCATCCATGTCCCCCACACATGGCTCCCCACTCACGTCAGCCCTTCTGACCCAACAGGATGGAGAAAGAAGGGCCCCGGGTATGGAAGAGGCTCCGGTGGGATGTGGAGGCCAGCGCGGCCTGGAAGCCTGGGTCCGCGGGCTCAGCA
>NW_027838409.1:0-267 GCF_054177405.1 Leptonychotes weddellii
ATTATATAAATATTGCCCGTCTTACATCAGAAAATATTGTGTGTGCCAAATCCTGCCTCACTAATGAGAGGATAAGCTTCTAAGAAACAGGGTTGTAGGTTTTCATTCCTTTGTTCCCTCAGCAAAGCTTAGCCTGATGCCAAGGGGAAGAGTAAGTGATCAATAAGTACCTAATGAGCGGAATTCAATCTTCAAGAAAAGAAGCCCACCTCGTATTGGGGGGCTTACAAAAAGCAAACAATTTTAGGATGTGTCTCAGTACAAACA
>NW_027838410.1:0-2251 GCF_054177405.1 Leptonychotes weddellii
AATCCATCTATGAAAAACCCACAGCAAATATCATCCTCAATGGGGAAAAGCTGAGAGCCTTTCCCTTAAGATCAGGAACACGTCAAGGATGCCCACTCTCGCCACTATTGTTCAACATAGTACTGGAAGTTCTAGCAACAGCAATCAGGCAACAAAAAGAAATAAAAAGTATTCAAATTGGCAAAGAAGTCAAACTCTCTCTTTTCGCAGATGACATGATACTTTATGTGGAAAACCCAAAAGACTCCATCCCCAAATTACTAGAACCCATACAGCAATTCAGTAATGTGGCAGGATACAAAATCAATGCACAGAAATCAGTTGCTTTCTTATACACTAACAATGTAACTGTAGAAAGAGAAATTAGAGAAACGATTCCATCTACAATAGCACCCAAAACCATAAGATACTTCGGAATAAACCTAACCAAAGAAGTAAAGGATCTATACTCTAGGAACTACAGAACACTCACAAAAGAAATTGAAGAAGACACAAAAAGATGGAAAAACATTCCATGCTCATGGATCGGAAGAATAAACATTGTTAAAATGTCTATGCTAGGGGCGCCTGGGTGGCTCAGTTATTAAGTGTCTGCCTTTGGCTCAGGGCATGATCCCAGGGTCCTGGGATCGAGCCCTGCATCGGGCCACCTGATCAACGGGAAGCCTGCTTCTCCCTCTCCCACTCCTCCACTTGTGTTCCCTCTCTCACTGTGTCTCTCTCTGTCAAATAAATAAATAAAATCTAAAAAAAAAAAATGTCTATGCTACCCAGAGCAGTCTATACCTTCAATGCCATCCTGATCAAAATTTCAATGACATTTTTCAAAGTGCTGGAACAAACAATCCTAAAATTTGTATGGAATCAGAAAAGACCCCGAATTGCCAAGGAAATGCTAAAAAAGAAAAACAAAATTGGGGGCATCACGTTGCCCGATTTCAAGCTATGATACAAAGCATTGATCACCAAGACAGCATTGTACTGGCACAAAAAGAGACATATAGACCAATGGAACAGAATAGAGAGCCCAGATATGAACCCTCAATTCTATGGTCAAATAATCTTCAACAAAACAGGAAAACATATGCAATGGAAAAAAGACAGTCTCTTCGATAAATGGTGCCTGGAAAATTGGACAGCCACATGCAGAAGAATGAAACTCAACCATTCTCTAACACCATACACAAAGATAAACTCAAAATGGATGAAAGACCTCAATATGAGACAGGTATCCATCAAAATCCTAGAGAAGAACATAGGTTACTACCTCTTTGACATTGGCCACAGAAACTTCTTTCAAGATATATCTCCAAAGACTAGTGAAACAAAAGCAAAAATGAACTTTTGGGACTTCATCAAAATAAAAAGCTTCTGCACAGCAAAGGAAACAGTCAACAAAACAAAGAGGCAACCCACAGAATGGGAGAAGATATTTGCAAATGACACCACAAATAATGGGCTGGTATCCAAGATCTATAAAGAACTTCTCAAATTCAACACCCAAAAAACCAATAATCAAGTCAAAAAATGGGCAGAAGACATTAAACAGACACTTCTCCAGAGAAGACATACAAATAGCTAACAGACACATGAAAAAATATTCATCATCATTAGCCACCAGGGAAATTCAAATCAAAACCACATTGAGATACCACCTTACACCAGTTAGAATGGCAAAAATTGACAAGGCAAGAAACAACAAATGTTGGAGAGGTTGTGGAGAAAGGGGAACCCTCTTACACTGTTGGTGGGAATGCAAGTTGGTATAGCCACTTTGGAAAACAGTGTGGAGGTGCCTCAAAAAATTAAAAATAGAGCTACCCTATGACCCAGCAATTGCACTACTGGGTATTTACCCCAAAGACACAGATGTAGTGAAAAGAAGGGCCATATGCACCCCAGTGTTCATAGCAACAATGTCTGCAATAACCAAACTGTGGAAAGAGCCGAGATGCCCTTCAACAGATGAATGGATAAAGAAGATGTGGTCCATATATACAATGGAATATTACTCTGCCAGCAGAAAGGATGAACACCCAACTTTTACATCAACATGGATGGGACCAGAGGAGACTATGCTAAGTGAAATAAGTCAAGCAGAGAAAGTCAATTATCATATGATTTCACTTATTGTGGAACATAAGGAATAGCATGGAGGACATTAGGAGAAGGAAGGGAAAAATGGGGGGGATGGAATTGGAGGGAGAGATGAACCATGAGAGACTATGGACTCTGAGAAACAATCTGAGGG
>NW_027838411.1:0-267 GCF_054177405.1 Leptonychotes weddellii
CATGCTTTGTGTCTTTCATTCTCTCTCTCTCAAATAAATAAATAAAATCTTTAAAAAAAAAAAAAAGGTAGTTCCTCGAAAGAGCTTATAGAAACCCCTAGATTTAAACGCCAAAACAGCAACACTCTGGGGTCCCCTCCCACTCCAGGAGCTTTATACTATCATTCAATGACCTTTGCTTTGCTGCCCACCACTCTTCGTCTGCTCTTCCTCTTCATTCTTCACAGAGGCATGACCAAGAACCACAGACACTAAGCGAACAAAAAT
>NW_027838412.1:0-267 GCF_054177405.1 Leptonychotes weddellii
GATCCCGGAACTCCAGGATCATGACCTGAGCCGAAGGCAGTCGCTTAACCAACTGAGCCACCCAGGCGCCCCTATGTTATAGGATTTTTAAACAGATTTAAACTACTTCTACTCATAGGTAATAGAGACAGTAATCTATGATAAAATTTAAGAGATCTTTAAAAACCCATTGCCCTCAAAATACACATTTATTTAAAAACATTTATATAAAACTGAATATGATATGGTCTTGCCCTTGAGAAACCAATCTACAAAACTAACTATAAT
>NW_027838413.1:0-267 GCF_054177405.1 Leptonychotes weddellii
GGGTATTAAGGAGGGCACATTCTGCATGGAGCACTGGGTGTTATGCACAAACAATGAATCATGGAACACTTCATCTAAAACTAATGATGTAATGTATGGGGATTAACATAAGAATAAAAAAATTAAAAAAAAAATTAAAAAGGTGCTGTCTTTAGGAAAAAATATTGATTTAAATTATATTATTATTTCTACATGCTTTTTCTGTAGAAATTTATAAAAAGTGTCATATATTGAGATTCAGTCTCAAGTGAGAAAGTGAAATTTACT
>NW_027838414.1:0-267 GCF_054177405.1 Leptonychotes weddellii
AATAGGCAAAGGACCTGAATAGACATTTTTACAAAGAAAACATACAAATGGCCAACAGAGATTTGGGTAACTGTGAAGCGGGGGAGACCCTGGCCAGGCCAAGGCTGAGGACACTGGATCTCATTGTCCTCCCAGTCTTTTGATCCCTTCCCTCAAACCCATCAATAAAATGGTCTTTCCAAACGAACAAACAGACAACTACACAAATGACCAAAAAATACATGACAAGGTTCTCAACATCACTAATCATCAGGGAAATGCAAATCA
>NW_027838415.1:0-267 GCF_054177405.1 Leptonychotes weddellii
CCGGACACCAGATCAGTGTAACTTCCAACTCGGCCTCTCTTAAGATACCAACTCCTGACATTCCTGCTGTTTCTCACTAGAGTTACAAAAACATGTGGCTACAGGTTATCTCAGGAGGAAGAAAGGCTCATCTAGACCCATCCTGGCGTTCAACTTGCCAAGCACATTCCTGCAGGCCTTTTTTTTTTTTTTTTTTTTTTTTAATTTAGCAACACTTGGGAGATCACTTAAATTCTGGAAGCTAACTATATCAGGATTAGGTTTGGC
>NW_027838416.1:0-267 GCF_054177405.1 Leptonychotes weddellii
ACCTGGGTGGCTCAGTCAGTTAAGTGTCTGCTTTCGGCTCAGGTCATGATCTCAGGGTCCTGGGATCGGGTCCCTCATCGGGCTCCCTGCTCAGCCTGGAGTCTGCTTCTCCCTCTCCCTCTGCTCCTTCTCCCATTCGTGCGTGCATGCTCTGTCTCTCAAATAAATAAATAAAATCTTTAAAACATGTAAAAAAAAATGTCACAATGTTTGTTTATTGGGGGAGGGGGAGAGAAGGGAAGGGAAGTAGGGGGTGGGGGTAGATGG
>NW_027838417.1:0-267 GCF_054177405.1 Leptonychotes weddellii
TCTAATGTATTTAGTCAATTTTGACATGCACATTGTTTTTTTACATTAGGAATGCATCTTATCATTGTTGGGGTCTTAGATTTGATGAAATAGGACCTTCATTTATTCAATAGATAGTTGTTGGGCATCTATTACAGATCAGACACTATATTTAGCCTTGGGTTCCAGTTTTGAGCAAAATAACACAGTCCCTGTCCTCTAAGAAGTACAGGATTATATGAGAGAGCATAGCAGAGGGGCTCTATTTAGATAGAAAGGTCAGGGAGG
>NW_027838418.1:0-267 GCF_054177405.1 Leptonychotes weddellii
TCCTGTCCTACCCCATGAAGCTGTGTGAGTTTACATCTTCTTTGTAACCAGTAGAAGGGACGGAGGTGCAGTTGTGTCTTCTGAGGCTAAGTCAGACAAGGCCATGCAACTTCCATCTTGCTTGCTGGAACCCCCATGCTGGATCCTGACCTGCCACGTAAGCAGTCTGACTGCTCTAAGGCAGCCATGCTGGGAGGAAGTCCCCTGAGACTATAAGACTATGTGGACAGAGAGAGATGCCTGGCCAGCCCCCGGCTGCTCAAGCTC
>NW_027838419.1:0-267 GCF_054177405.1 Leptonychotes weddellii
AAGAGAACTTAGAGACGGACTATAGGACTGTATGGGCATGGGGACCGAAGACCTGTTTGTCTTGAGCGATAGTTCTGTTGAAGAGCTGGCCTGGCCTGGCTTCCACAACCATGTGACCCCCATGGGCTGCAGCATATAGCACTCACCCACTGGTCAGCTCCATAAATATTTGCTGAATTGAACCTGGTTCAGACTGATGTACACCCTCCATTTTTACTTAGAATTCCAAGTTGAAAGAGGAGAGGAGCCTGTTTACTCGGCTCCTCT
>NW_027838420.1:0-267 GCF_054177405.1 Leptonychotes weddellii
CCGGACAGAGAGACGCGCCAGGGTGCAATGACTGACAGCTATAGGACCCCTGAAGTAAAAGCACTTATATCCTTATTTCAAGAGGTAATGATAAAAAGGATAGAATAGAAGTGGAATATCTTGTAAAAATTAACAGTTATTTTTAAAAATGCACAGGGTCGGGGCGCCTGGGTGGCTCAGTTGGTTAAGCGACTGCCTTCGGCTCAGGTCATGATCCTGGAGTCCCGGGATCGAGTCCCGCATCGGGCTCCCTGCTCGGCGGGGAGC
>NW_027838421.1:0-2251 GCF_054177405.1 Leptonychotes weddellii
CCCCCCCCCCCCCCCGCCCTCTGCTGCCTCTCTGGGATTGGCTGCCTGCCACACCTGTCTTCTCTTGTCTGCTCTGGGATTGGATGGCCCAGCGAGCTGGAGCCGCCTGCCCCTGAGAGCCCCATGGCTTTGCTGGCTGACCCAGCTCCAGCTGCTGAGTAAGGGGTGGCCTCAGGGTTGGGGGGCAGATCTGTGTCCCCAGGGAGGGTTAGGGGACTTCAGGCTCTTATCAAGGGGTTCCTGATGAGCTGCAGAGGCAAGGATTTGGAGGGGAGTGAAAGTCGGGGTCCTCTGACGTGGGGCAGGGGTGGTGGCACACACCAGGGTCCTATTCCCATTAGAGGCAATCGCCAGTCTGATTCTGGGGTTCTTTGTGGGAATCTGGGTCTGTGGATTCTGGGGTTCTGTCCTTTGAGGGGTTACTGTCTCCCACCTTTAGCTTGGGTCTTCTCTAGCCCCCCAACTTCTTCCCGTCTCACTGCTTTCCCCACCTGCAGCCCAGGTCCTGAGGACATCGGGCCACCCATCCCAGAAGCCGATGAGCTGCTGAATAAGTGAGTCATGGGAAAGATCAGGAGGGAATGGGGACAGGTGGGGAGCACCGAGATGGGCCCAGACAGGCACCCCTGGCATCCTGAACTCCCTGCCGCCCCCACCTAGGTTTGTGTGCAAGAATAATGGGGTCCTGTTTGAGAACCAGCTGTTGCAGATTGGAGTCAAGTCGGAGTTCCGGCAGAACTTGGGTGCGTCCCGAGGGGGGCAGTGTGGGGATAGGGTTTCGGGGACACCTGGGTTTGGGTGGCATCTGGAGAGGAGGTTGAAGGAAGTCAGATGGAGCCCTGCCCCTCCCCACCCTCTGCAGGCCGTATGTATCTCTTCTATGGCAACAAGACGTCCGTGCAGTTCCAGAACTTCTCGCCCACTGTCGTCCATCCTGGAGACCTCCAGACTCATATCCTCCCGGCCTGGCCCAGCCCCCTCCCCCGAGCCCTGACCCTCCCGGTCTGCCTTCCTGGCCACTGGGAAGCAGATGGACCCAGGTCCAGAACCCTGTTCAGTCTTCTTGAGAACCCGCGTTACTTGTTTGAGATACAGTGTCGTCTGTGAGACGGGTGGGCCTCTTCTCCCCAGGACAGCCTGAGGACAGTGAAGTGATGGGATAGGTGTGTCTGTTTGTCCCTGTCAGGCCTCTTCCATGTCCTGACCTTGTCCTCCACTGGGCTTCACACTCACGATTCCATTGCCTTCTGCATTCAAGAGCCAGGCCTGCAGGTCTGGATGCTGAGCAGGGCCTTCTTTGTGATCTGAGCCAGTCACTTGTCCCCTGTCTGAAGTGTAGACCCTCTTCCTTCTCATAGCGTTGTGAAGGTCAGTGTGGTTGGAAAACTCTGGAAGGGTGGCTGGCATAAAGGAAGGTGTCAGTCCTCCTTTCCCTGTCATTTCACGCCCACGAAATGACAGGGGTTAGGCCCCAAAGCTTTGAGGACCTTTTCAGTCCTTTGCCTCATTCAGCCAGCCCTCATCAACATCTCCAGAACCCCAGGCAGGCTCAGCTGTGTGCTGGGCATGGGTGGGGGCCAGGGGCGGGAGATGCCTAAGACCCCACCCTTGTCAGCTTGAAGGTAGATGTAATAACGCTGCCGCCATTTTTGGTGCCCTGACCGTGTGCCAGACACACGAACAAGTGAGCGTGCCGGATTAGTTCACTGAATGCTGAGGACACTGTGTCATTTTGCAGCTGAGGCTAAGAGGTAAAGTAGCTTGCCCAGAGTCCCCGAGGTGGTAAGATCCAGGATTCAAACTCAAGTCAGCCATCCCAGCCCCGGAAGGGCTTCTGCCCTAATACGGTGTGACATGTGCCATAATGGAGGTCTCTGCGCCCATCATGAAAGGCCGGAGTAGGCACCCAGGGGGGTGGCCGGAGGTCTCACTTAAGAAGGGCTTTGAAGTTTGGGCCTTGCACGATGCGCCCGGGAGGGCAGGCCCGGCCCGGCTTCTCAGTGGCCTGCGGGCTGGGGTTCGGAACCAGCAGGGGTTCGTGGCCAAGACCGCGGGGGGAGGGGGGGGTCGCCGCCTCGCTCCGGCTTCCTTGACCCCCAGCGGCTACAGCTGGCAGTGCAGACCAAGCGCGTGGCCGCGCAGGTGGACGGCGGGGCGCAGGTGCAGCAGGTGCTCAACATCGAGTGTCTGCGGGACTTCCTGACGCCCCCGCTCCTGTCCGTGCGCTTCCGGTGAGTCGGGCGGGGCCCTG
>NW_027838422.1:0-267 GCF_054177405.1 Leptonychotes weddellii
CGAGTGGGGCTCCCTGCTCAGCGGGGAGTCTGCTTCTCCCTCTCCCTCTGCTGCTCCCCCTGCTTGCGCTCTCTCTCTCTCAAATGAATAAATAAAATCTTTTAAAAAATGAAAATAAAAATTGGGGGGAGGGAGGACGTATGTAACTGTATCAACATCCTAGTGTCTATCCTCTGCATGGATTATTTTGAAACGTTGGGTGCACCTATTTTTTGAAACGTGTTGAGTAATTGTGAATATGGATTCATATTAGCATTTTAAATATTA
>NW_027838423.1:0-267 GCF_054177405.1 Leptonychotes weddellii
CGGCAAGGCCACGCTGTTGACACGATCTCGGTGCCGTGCTCTCTCTGTGGACAGCTTCCATTCAGACGGAGGCCTGTGTGCAGCTGACCCCCTTGCCCTGTGTTCATCAGGGCAGAGGCCCAACCACGGACACCCGTTTGGAGCTGAGGCGTGTGTTGGCCTGGGAGCTGCTCGGCCAGCACGCCCAGCACCAACGCGCCGGCCCCTCGCAAGCTCCTCTCCGCACCGCCATCCAGAGCGGGCTCTCCCCCAGGGTGCTGTGTGCAC
>NW_027838424.1:0-267 GCF_054177405.1 Leptonychotes weddellii
CTCCAGGAGGAATGTAACCTGATGGAGGTGGAGAGGCCAGGTAACGGCCCTTCTCACCAAAAGATGCCTACATCTTTTGTAGGGGAAGACAAACAGCTGAATGCCGTCTAGAGGACGGTGACTCATCAGAGTAATCATTCTCTAGGTTTATTGAAATGAATTCAACAAGGAGGAAGAACAGAGGTCTTTTTTTTTTTTTTATTCTTATGTTAATCCCCATACATTACATCATTAGTTCTAGATGAAGTGTTCCATGATTCATTGTTC
>NW_027838425.1:0-267 GCF_054177405.1 Leptonychotes weddellii
CGCCTGGGTGGCTCAGTTGGTTAAGCGACTGCCTTCGGCTCAGGTCATGATCCTGGAGTCCCTGGATCGAGTCCCGCATCAGGCTCCCTGCTCGGCAGGGAGCCTGCTTCTGCCTCTGACCCTCCCCCCTCTCATGTGCTCTCTCTCTCTCATTCTCTCTGTCTCAAATAAATAAATAAAATCTTTAAAAAAAAAAAAAGAAAGTTTAGAGTGATAAAAGAAATTTTAGCTCACTGAAAGGTAAAACTTGGGAGATTAAGTGAGAAT
>NW_027838426.1:0-267 GCF_054177405.1 Leptonychotes weddellii
CTGGTAATATCAAAATTTGGCCCTTGCCCTCAAATAGTTTATATAACACTCAACTACATACAAAGCAGTTGCTCCTGGGAAAAGCATTCTAAACTTAAAAATTTTAACCAGCCAGTTTTTTTTTTCCTCATTACAAATTATGGCAAATCAGGCAATATGATTACTTCAATTAAACTTGGGAAATTAAAAAAAAATCTATGTGATAATAACAAAGCTCAAATGTAATTGTGTTATATGTATGCATATGCATATACACACACAGACACA
>NW_027838427.1:0-267 GCF_054177405.1 Leptonychotes weddellii
AGAGGGTCCCTTCCTCTGCCTGCTTTGGTTTGTTTGAGTTTGCTTATAGCTCCATAAGGAGGCTGGCTGTTTCCTTAGCTAAGGCTCAGCTCTGTCATCTGTCCTGAGCGGATGCCTTGGCAAAGCCACCCTCCCTGGCCCATGGAGAGCAGGAGCCAAGCTCCCACGTCCAGCTGCCTGGAAGCCCGTCCGGCCACCCTCGCAGACTCCTGGTGCTTCTCGCCCAGAGCTGACATGCGTGGGTTCATGCTCCACACTCGACAGTTG
>NW_027838428.1:0-267 GCF_054177405.1 Leptonychotes weddellii
TTGGTTCAATGGCTCAGTAACATTATTCAGGTACCAGGTTTTTTTTTTCTTTTTCTTTTTCTTTTTCCTTTGAGGGTTAGACAGTTTATCGAGAACTTCCCCTCCCACCCTCACAGTCTCTAGGTCACTTTTTCCCCCTGTGCTAGCCTCAGGAAGATGGCTAGGGCCAGGGGCGTGGCGTACCCACTCCAGGAGGCTCACAAGGTGGCTGTAGCTCTCTTCTTCATACTGCGTGCACACAGCTGAGGGGTTCACCTCCTCATATAT
>NW_027838429.1:0-267 GCF_054177405.1 Leptonychotes weddellii
TCATGGAACACTTCATCTAAAATTAATGATGTAATGTATGGGGATTAACATAAGAATAAAAAAAATACAAAAAAAAAATATGAAGGTGAACACGAGCATGCATATGACCACCACCCAGGTTAGAGAAGAGATCATTTTCAAATTTGCACCTCAGGAGCCCCTTGTGACCCTCTTCTGGATCCATCTCTGGTCCTTTCACTTGGTGGTAGCTATTGTCTAGTGGTTTGTGGCAGTTATTCCTATGTGTTTTTAATTTTACTACCCATG
>NW_027838430.1:0-267 GCF_054177405.1 Leptonychotes weddellii
CATGTTCCTTCTTGCTGAAGGACATTTAACTAGTTTTGACCTATAGTCAGGATAAGCTTAGTGCACCCTCAAAATTTCCAACAATAAGGACCCACAGACAAGAAAGATAAGCCTTGACTTAAACCTTATTTGGCAAAGAGAAAACAAAGCGTGGCACCATTAAATTTCGAATGCTAAAGATTTTTTTTTTTTTTTTTTTTGCTCTTAACTCAGGAAATCTTTAGAGAAGTCATTAGGGTTGACCTTCTTTTATTCTTTTTTTTTTTT
>NW_027838431.1:0-267 GCF_054177405.1 Leptonychotes weddellii
CCTGAGTGCAGAAGAACTCCCAGGTATCAGAGCGGGGAAGCCAGCTGCAGAGTCGGAACCGAGGAGTGGGCTCTCAAATCGGGGTTGCCATAAACCGTGATCCGTGGCACAGTCGGGCCACTGCTCCTCCACCAGGGACCCAACAAGCGGCAGATCCGGGGAGACTCCCCTTCCTCCCCTGGGAGGAGCAGGGATCTGCTGGGTTTGGAGACTCCACACGGGGTCGGGTGCCAGAGACAGAAATGCTTGGTCACAGGCTGGGGAAGC
>NW_027838432.1:0-2251 GCF_054177405.1 Leptonychotes weddellii
CCCCTTTTTTTAAGACTTTATTTTATTTCTTTTATTTTTTTTTTAAAGATTTTTTATTTTTATTTATTTGACAGAGAGAGACAGCCAGAGAGGGAACACAAGCAAGGGGAGCGGGAGAGGGAGAAGCAGGCTTCCCGCAGAGCAGGGAGCCCAATGTGGGGCTCGATCCCAGGACGCTGGGATCATGACCTGAGCCGAAGGCAGACGCTTAATGACTGAGCCACCCAGGTGCCCTAAGATTTTATTTTTAAGTCATCTGTATACCCAGTGTGGGTCTTGAATCCACAACCCTGAGATTAAGAGTCAAATGCTCCACCTACTGAGCCAGCCAGGTGCCCCTCTTAGCAATGTGTTTTAGTTTTCTTTTTATAGCCCTCACATATCTCACATATCTCCAAGTATTTTCTACATCTGATGATATTACAAATGGTAGTTTTTACATCAAATTTCAATTTGCCAATTGTTCGGTCTTGTTACACTGAAAGAGATATTAAACTTAGAATAGAAGAAATCCTCCTTAATCTTATAAATGATGTCTACAAAGAAACTCTTACAAATATTATATCTTATTATTCATTATTAAAATTTTCCCATGATATTAAAACAAAGGGCAGATAGCTGCTCCTTTCTCTTAGTCAGTTGTTCTGGAGTTCCAGTTTCATTCAGTAAGGCAAGATGATGGATATGTAATAGTTGACAAGGAAAAAATAAACCATCTAAAATATTTCCTGTGTTGTCGTCTTCACTATGAGTCCAAATATAGATACCCAGTTTACTGCCTCAACCCATCCCAAACTCCTAATTTCTTCATTACCCATTCACTGTTCTTTTCTTAGGACACATCACCTTCTATTACACTATGCAACTTAATATAATTTATGAATTGCATATTGCCTTTTCCATCAACTATGGAGTAAGTTCCAGGAGGGAAATTTCTTTTTACATTTTGTGCACTGATACATTCCACGTTCCTAGAAATTTGTCTGAAACACATGAGGTACATAATTGATGTGTTTTTTAAAAAGATTTATTTATTTTAGAGAGAGAGCGGGGGGGGAGGGTCAGAGGGAGAAAGAGAAACCCAAGCAGACTCTGTGCTCAGCACAGAGCCCAATGCACGGCTTGATTTCATGAACCTGAGATCATGACCTCAGCTGAAAACGAGTCGGAGGCTTAACTGAGTATACAACCCAGGCGCCCCCAAAATTGATGTTTTAAAATGTTGAACAAAATGACAAAGCATATTTAACGTTTATTTGCCCAACTCTGGATATACTTTCTAACTCCACCCACAGTGTCTTTTCCTTCAGTTTCACTAACCTCAATGTTTTCAGGAATGGCAAGAAATCCCATTTTGCAAAAAACCTTCAAATTCTCTGAAAAGCCCCAATAAGCATTTGGTTGGCTTACGTCCCTCACTTATTAGATCTCAGATTCTCACAGTCTGTTGGGATTTTGATTGTCTATTTCAAAAGCAAGTTTTCCCCTTTCGGTTTGTGCCACTCCTGATGGGTATCTTCCTAAGCACTTTTAATAGCTTTCATTGGTTTGCTCAGTCTGAAATAGTTTTCAGTTAATACTTACTCCTCATGCAGACACTGTCACTGCACTTACAGGTGAAATGATAATGATTTCCCAGCAAGCAGATGAGACCATGGAATTCCAGAACTTTGTCTTGGTGTGTATGTCCCCCTTGCACAGCTGCTGCCATGGCAGTCCCTGTCCTGGGAGCAAACACAATTTGGGAAGTAGCTCTTCTTTTCAGGTATCCGGTTCTTAGAAAATGTCGATCTCAGGAAACCCAGGATTAACTATTCTTTTTTTTTTTTTTTAAAGATTTTATTTATTTATTTGACAGAGAGAGACACAGCGAGAGAGGGAACACAGGCAGGGGGAGTGGGAGAGGGGGAAGCAGGCTTCCCGCAGAGCAGGGAGCCCGATGTGGGGCTCGATCCCAGGACTCTGGGATCATGACCTGAGCCGAAGCAGACGCTTAACGACTGAGCCACCCAGGCGCCCCTTGGTAGTATCTATTAAAGCTGAACATACCTAACCATATTTACCAACAATTCAGTCCCACATATATCACCAACAGATGTGTGCATGTTCCACTAAAACATAAATTATAGATATTACATGCCAGCACTATTCATGACAGTCCTGCACTGAGAACCATCGCCCTCCCAATAACAGGAGAATGATGCGATCACTTGATATTCACACAATGGAATCGGACTTTTTTTTTTTTTTT
>NW_027838433.1:0-267 GCF_054177405.1 Leptonychotes weddellii
CCATGTATTGAAATGTTTACCTCGACTCCTTTAAGGTTTCCTCCTGCAAATCGGCTAACGCGCCAACAGGGGCAGCAGGTACTTGGAACTGCAAAGCTCCGAAATTTTAATAATTTCCTATATGCCACTGAACAAGGACTATTAAAACAGCTGGACTTAGAGGATTCATAAAGAAAGTATTTATGGAAACAATTACAGGTACCATTAGGAATTTTTCTCAGAAATCTCTTAATCATAGTTTAATTGAACCCCATCTCAACTTCAGAT
>NW_027838434.1:0-267 GCF_054177405.1 Leptonychotes weddellii
CCCCCCACCCCGTCCCACCATCCCCCACCCAGCCTCACCTGGCCTTGTAGTCTGCATCCTACTTACTTCCCTCAAAGTCAGAACACTTCAGTTTGGCTGAACAACAACAACAACAATCCATTTATTTCCTAAGCTTCACGAGCAAAACCGAGCAGAAACTCCACTGTCTCCCTCAGCAGGAATCCCACTCCCCCACAGGCCTAGCCTCCGTCTTCCAGGAGCAAGCTGACCCTCATGGAGAGTCAAAGGGACCAGCGCCAGGCCTTT
>NW_027838435.1:0-267 GCF_054177405.1 Leptonychotes weddellii
GCCTGGGAGAAGGGTACAAGATCACCCCTGACTGAGAACCACTGTTCTAGGCAGCTGTACCCTGTCGAGCCGGTTCCCTGTCTCTTCTCACCTGGCTCTGGGATGCTCAGGCCATCAGTTGTTTGCACAGACCCTGGCTCTGTGTTCCTCCCTAGCCAGCTCGGGGCCTATCCCAGGGGGACAGCTAGGGCAACCTGTCTCAGCCCTGCCCAACCTGAAGGTGCAGGAAGGAACCCTTGTGGCTCAGTCAGGTGGACGGGTGGGGCC
>NW_027838436.1:0-267 GCF_054177405.1 Leptonychotes weddellii
AATGATTGCTTTATCTATCCTGTCATGAGATTATAAATAATGAAATAAGTATGGCAAGAAGTAGATTCCCCCCCCCAAAAAAGGCCAAAAAATAGAAATAATCAAGAAGGCTATTTGAAGTATGGACTTAAAGCTACTATTATTAAAAATATAGCTCATGCCATACCTGAAGTGGACACCATTTCTTTAGCTGTTCATAGTATGAAATCATTTTAAGTAGCAAGCTAATTGGAAATAGCATATTATTTTATATTTCTTTTCATATTT
>NW_027838437.1:0-267 GCF_054177405.1 Leptonychotes weddellii
ATCAAAACCTGAGCTGAGATCAACAGTTGGACGCTTAACCAACTGAGCCACCCAAGAACTTCTATTTCTATTTTTTATTTTTTAAAGTAAGCTTGAGATCACCACCTAGAGACAAGAGTCTCATACTCTATGGACTGAGCCAGCCACGCACCCCTTTTTTCTTTTTCTTGCTTTGTTTTTCTTTTTTTTATTTTTAAGATTTTACTTATTTATTTACTTGACAGAGAGAGACAACGAGAGAGGGAACACATGGAGGGGGAGTGGGAG
>NW_027838438.1:0-267 GCF_054177405.1 Leptonychotes weddellii
CCTTCTTTGCATATTTTATAATGTCTTCATGAATAAATTAAATAAATCAAGCTGAGAGAACTGTATGATTCATTCCCTGATTTTCATTCTTCTGTCTCTCAAGAAATCTGAAAAGTACCATATTCCCAAAAGCCTGTTTTCACTAAGTACTTGGTCACAATCATTACACGGATTTCTAAATGGCTACATTGTCACCGCCACCACATAGTTTTCCTTGATTCTTAAGCATAGCAGCATTGAACACAATCACTTCCTGATTATTGCTAG
>NW_027838439.1:0-267 GCF_054177405.1 Leptonychotes weddellii
TCGGGCGCCTGGGTGGCTCAGTTGGTTAAGCGACTGCCTTCGGCTCAGGTCATGATCCTGGAGTCCCTGGATCGAGTCCCGCATCGGGCTCCCTGCTCTGCAGGGAGTCTGCTTCTCCCTCTGACCCTCCCCCCTCTCATGTGCTCTCTCTCTCATTCTCTCTGTCTCAAATAAATAAATAAAATCTTTAAAAAAAAAAAATTTATTTCTCACTGTTCTGGAAACTGGTAAAGATCAAGGCACCTACAAATTTGTTGTCTTATAGAA
>NW_027838440.1:0-267 GCF_054177405.1 Leptonychotes weddellii
GTTCAGTCAGGTAAGTGTCTGCCTTTGGCTCAGGTCATGATCCTGGGGTCCTGGGATTAGGTCCCTCGTCGGGTTCCCTGCTCAGCAGGGGATCTGGTTCTCCATCTCCCTCTGTGTGCTCTCTCTCTCTCAAATAAATAAATAAATCTTAAAAAAAAAAGTATCATTAACATAACATAATAAAATAAAATTTAAAAAATATCAGTAAAATGTCAAAATGGATATCCTACAATGTGCATTATTTTCTACTCAAAATTAGTGTTCAAA
>NW_027838441.1:0-267 GCF_054177405.1 Leptonychotes weddellii
ATTTATAACTCACAGAATCAATACTCAGAGTGCCTTGAAGCCCATTTGCGGCCATGCCCAGAGCGGTGAGAAGTTGAAGTCACCGGGCCTGCACGTGCCCTCCTGAGGGGAAGGAGGCGGTGCTTTGCCTTCCCGTTTCAGCTCTCACATCACCAACACGTGCTCCTTTTCGCTGTCTGTGTAGTGGCAAGTTTTGTTGAGGATTTCCCTGTTTAAAACGGCCTGGAGGCCTCGTGCTGAGATGCTGTGTAGTGTTCTAGAAGCTCA
>NW_027838442.1:0-267 GCF_054177405.1 Leptonychotes weddellii
AACAGGAGCTGTCCCCCTGTGTTGATATCACGGGGAGAGAAATGGAGGATTGCATACCCTAACATCCATTTCCTCTTCTGCTGATCTCCCAGGGCCCTCCAGTAGCCAAATCCAGCCCAAAACCAGAGGGTAAAGACAGTTGTGGATACAGCCCATCTAGGTCAGCTCACGGGGCTGAATCATTGGACAGAGAACTGATTGAGAAGGCCAAAGGGAAGGACCACTTGCACATTTAGCTGCAAGACGGTCTGGGAAATGTATTTCCTA
>NW_027838443.1:0-13395 GCF_054177405.1 Leptonychotes weddellii
TGATCTATTATAAAGTTCCCCATCAGCCTTTCACCAAATGATTTCTGCATCAACTGATGATCATTGCCTATATCCAAAACTTTCTTAGGTATTGCAAAACTTAATTTTCTATGATTCTTCCTGCATTTGTTGCAGGACATTTTTCTAGAAAGAACTTTGCCTCATCTGCTATTTAGTTACTCAGAAATAAAGTTCACACAGGACAGAAGGGATAAATGCTTGATTCTTTCCTTTTATCTACTAATTTTCGGAATAAGTTTGTGCCTCTATTAGTTTTCTGTGCTTGCTATAACACGTTACCACACAAACCTGGTAGCTTAAAACAGACTAAAAATTGATTCCTTCACAGTTCTGGAAGTCCTAAGTCTGAAATCAGTTTCACAGAGCCAAAATCAAGGTGTCTGCAGGGCCACATGCCCTCCAGCAGCTCTAAGGTAGAATCCATTCTCTGCCTTTTTTAGCTTCTGGTGGCTGCCAGTATTCTTTGGCTTGTGGCTCCATCACTGCATAATTCAAGGCGAGCATCTTTAAGTTTCTCTTACTCTGCTTGCCTCTGCTTCTATTACTTGGCCTCCTGTCTGTGTGGTTTAGTCAAATCCTCCCTTTGCCTCTCTCCTACACAAACATTTGTGATGACATTTTGTGACCACTCAGATAAACCTGGTAAATCTCCCCATCTCTAGACCCTTAACTTCATCACATTTGCAAAGGCCCTCTTTCCAAATGAAGGGTCATTTACAGGTTCCAGGGATTCGGATCTGATATCCTCAGGGGCCATTATTCAGCCTACAGTCGTGCCCTAGTAAATGAAACTCCCATGGTAACCAATGAGCTGAAGTTTTGTGTTTTTTATTTGTTTACTATCATTATAAGTTCATGGATTTAACACATCTAATGTACTTCCATCTACTGAATTGACTGTTCTTTTTGATGGCCCAATTGTACCACGTTTGGCCAGTGGAAGCCCCTTCAAACTAGCTTCTGGGTCCTTTTTGTACCCCCAGCTTTGAGATGTAACTAACATATAACACTGCATAAGTTTAAGGCACACAACTGTTGATTTGATACACCTATATACTTAAAATTATTTCCATGAAAGCTTTGGCTAACACCTCCATCACCTCACATAATTATCATTTCTTTTTTGTGGTGAGAACATTTAAGATCTACTCTTAGCAACATTCAAATATATATAACACAGTATAGCATAACTATAATCACCATGCTGTACAATAGATTCCCTAGAACTGATTCATCTTATAATTAGAACTCTCTGACCAACATCTATTTCCTTTATCCCACAGCCTCTAGTAACCAACCATTTTCCTTTGTTTCTATGAGTTTGGCTTTTTATATTCCACATATAATTAAGTGTCTCTGCCTGATCTCTTTCACTTAGCATAATGCCCTCAAGGTCCATCCATGTTGTCACAAATGGCAGGATCTCCTTCTCATGGCTGAATAATATTCCATTGTATATATATACACATAGTCTCAGTTATCGTAAATAAAACTGCAATGAACATGGGAGTGCAGCTATGTCTTTGACATCCCAATTTCATCTCCTTTGTATATATACCAGAAGTGGGATTGCTGAATCATATGGTATTTCTATTTCTAATGTTTTAAGGAACCTCCATACTGTTTTTTCCCTAGTTCCTATACCAATTTACTATCCCAAGAACAGTGCACAAGGGTTCCCTTTTCTCCACAACCTTGCCAATACTTGTCTTTTGGATGATAGTCATTCTAACAGGTGTGAGGTGGTATCTCATGGTTTTGGTTTGCACTTCCTTGATGATTAGTGATGGAAGTGATGCACTTCCTTGATGATTAGCACCTTTTCATGTACCTGCCATTTGAACGTTCTTTGAAAAACTGTCTATTCAGGTCCTCTGCCCATTTTCTAACCATATTTTTTTTTTGCTATTGAGTTGCATGAGTTCTTTATATATTTTGGATATTAACCTCTTGTTCAGCAGATGACTGCAAACATTTTCTCCCATTCTATAGGCTGCCTTTTCATTTTGGTGAATGTTTCTTTTGCTGTGCAGAACTTTTTCAGTTCAATGTAGTCCCACTTATTAATTTCTGCTTTTGTTGCTTGTGCTTTTGGTGCTGTATTTAAAAAACTGTTGCTAGGGCGCCTGGGTATCTCAGGCAGTTAAGCGTCTGACTCTTGATTTAGGCTCAGGTCATGATCTCAGGGTCAAGAGACTGAGCCCCACGTTGGGCTCCATGCAAGTGGGGAGTCTGCTTGAGATTCTCTCTCTCTACCCCTCCCCTTCAGTGCATGTGCGCTCTTCTCAAATAAATCTTTAAAATAAATAAATAATAAAAAACTGCTGCTGAAACTAATGTCAAGGAACATTTTCCCTATGCTTTTTTTCTAGGAGTTTTATGATTTCACTTTTTATATTTAAGTCTTTAATCCACTTCAAGTTAATTTTTGTGAATGGTGTAAAATAAGGGTCTAACTTTACTCTTCTGCATGTGGCTATCCAGTTTTCCCATCAACCGTTATTGAAGACACTATCCTTTCCCCACTGAGCATTCTTGGCTTCCTTACCAAATATTAGTTGACCATATGTATATGGGAAGATTTATTTCTGTGCTCTCAATTCAGTTCTATTGGTCTATGTATCTATTTTTATGCCAGTACCATACTGTTTTACTATAGCTTTGTAGTATAGTTTGAAATCAGGAAGTACAATGCGTCAGGCTTTTTTCTTCTTTCTCAACATTGCTTTAGCTATTCCGTCTTTTGTGATTCCATACAAATTTTAGGACTGTTTTCTCTATTTCTGTGAAAAATGTCATTGGAATTTTGATAGGGATTGCACTGAATCTACAGATGGCTTTGGGTACTACGGGCATTTTAACAATATTAATTCTTTTGATACATGAGCTTCTGTGTCTTTTTGAAATGACCCTCATTGTAGCTGATAGCTTCCTAGCTTTCTATTATGGCAAAATGTTCTAGATTCATCTTGTACATTTTCTTCTCAGAACTGAAATTTAAAAAGCTGGGTTGTTTTGTTTTTTTCTTTTTAACATTTACAGTTTATTAATAAATCTTATTGGAAACTATAATAATTTAAATTAGGAATAAAATTAAAATGCAAAGAATATTATTTCCCTAAGTAGTCCAAATTGTTTTATATGTTTTATTAATTAACAGACAGCTTGAAACAATCTATGAGAGTAATCAACTTAAGATATTTCATTCTTAATTAGACAAAATAAAGCTAAAATTATTTACTGCTAAAAAGATATAAATTATTTTCTCCACTAAGCAATTATGCAATTTCCCCATCAATCTCCATTTAAATAACTCTCTAATCCAGGACACAGATTAATTCAAATAATTGGCCCATCTTTATGCCCATTTTAATGCAAAACACAAAGCTGAAGCAATAAATTAATAGTTCATTCTTCTAATTTAATTTAGTTAACCCACTATAATTAAGGATTTTATGATATTCTAATAAATGATCCTTCTTCAAAAGCAATGATCAGATAATATTCAGAGAAGTAAAAATTTTAATTCAGGGCGCCTGGGTGGCTCAGTTGGTTAAGCGACTGCCTTCGGCTCAGGTCATGATCCTGGAGTCCCGGGATCAAGTCCCACGTCGGGCTCCCTGCTCAGCAGGGAGTCTGCCTCTCTCTCTGACCCTCCCCCCTCTCATGCTCTCTATCTCATTCTCTCTCTCAAATAAATAAATAAAATCTTTAAAAAAAAAAAATTTTAATTCAGATCCAAACATTTATCTTAATAATTTACCCAAAGGCATTCTAATAGACCCTTGATTTGCAAATTGGTTTACTGACTAGAAAACATTCTCAGCTACCTTTCTGTATTTCCTAAGTACTGAAGCTTACCAATTCATTTATTAAATAGCTGAACTGTCTCTAGATGTACTCTAAAAAATGTTCCACACTAAACACCTGCAAACTTTCTCACACTTAATGTTTAGCCAACTAACAAGTACTTACTGAATACCCACTTCTATCCAATGGATCTGAAAAATAAGTAGAGCCCTACTTACTCGTCAAGGCTGTTTATAGAATATTGATTTTCCACCCTACCTAAAAACATTCAGCTTTGAACCTCTCCTTGTTGTCATCCACATATACTGAGGTCATTCCTCTTCATTCTTTAAATATTACCGTTTCTTACTAACACTTCCCTATTACAACTCCTGTATTTTTTGGATATTTCAAAACCCACATTAATGCCCCCCTTCTGATATGGACTCTTAATTCCTTAAATTCCTCTCCACCAGTGATCTTATTTCCTACCTTATCTCACTGAAAGACCAACTTTCTTAGAACACTGGTTTTTGAGGTGTGGTCTGTGGCCCCCCGGGGGTGGGAAGGGTGTCCCTGATATCCTTTCAAAAGGTTGGCAAAGTCAAAACTATTTTCATGGTAATACTGAAACATTTAGCCCTTTTCACGATGTTGATATTTGCACTGATGGTGCAAGTAATAGTGGTTTCAACTAGAGTTGCCTTGGCATAAATCCAGGTAATGGTGCAGAACTGTACCAAGAGTAGCTGTATTCTTCACTATGCACTTGCATTTTAAAAGAAGTTCGACTTCTAACTCCGAGAAGGTGGGAGCAGATTTATTTTTTCCTATTCCTTCTGCTAAGTAAAACTAAGAATCTTGAATGTTACATCTAAAACAAACAGGGCTCTGAAAGGTAGAGAGAAGACAGACCAGCTAGGGACCTTAAGAGCAGAGGAATGACAACTCACTGTACTGAGGGTGTATTGCCTGAGTTGTCTTTTTGCCTCACACAGCACATATGTGGAGCTGAAGAAACCAGCAACACAGAAAGGCTAATGAGCATGAACCAAAAAAGCACCAAGAAACCCTGCTCTCCCTAGTCAAAGGACCAGGAAAGGGGCAGCATAGCGAGACTTCCAGGACACTGCATTTACCCAAATTCTCTTCATACATCACTGATTTATTTTCTGTCCTCATTTGTTCTTCCTCATCTCCTCATTCCATAACCAAGAAATTGCCACAAGACTCGGGCACTTGGACTCCCCTCTCTCCTCACTCACTCACTCTCCTGGTGACCTAATGGTCTCACAGCTTTAAGAACTACTACCTCTATACCCACAACTCCAAAATCCTATCTCCACAATGGGCCTCTCTTGACCTAAGACTCCAGTCTCCAAGTGCCAACTGAACATCTGTACTTGGATTTAACGTGTCCCAAACCAAACTCCTGATCATTCCTTCCCTACCTAACAAGACCCCTCCCGCTGTAGTCTTCTCCACTAAGATAATGACAACTCCATCCTTTCAAGTACACAAAAACTTCTGAGTCACCCTTAACTTTGTTCTTTCTCTCCTCCTCTATAGTCAATCTACCAGAAATTCTGTCTAAATATATTGAGACCACTTCTTACCACATCTACTGCTACACACTGGCCTAAGCCAACATGATGTTTTGCCTAGATTATTATAAATGCCTCATAACTAGTTGCATTAGTTTCCTACAGCTGCCATAAAAAGTACCACAAACAGGGTGACTTAAACTACAGAAATTTATTATCTCACAGTTCCAGAAGCCAGAAGTCCAAGATCAAGGTGCTGGCAGGGCCATGCTTCCTCTAAAGGTGCTAGAGAAACGTCTGCTCCAGGTCTCTCTCCTGGTTTCTAGTAGTCCCTTGGCCTGTGGCAACATAACCCCAAATCTTTACGTGGCATCCTCCCTGTGTGCATGTCTATCTCCAAATTTCCTCTTTATATAAGGACACCAGTCCTATTAAATTAGGGGTCCAAACTACTCTAGTATAACTTCAACTTAATTAATTAGAACTGCAATGACCCCATTTCCAAATAAGGACATTCTGAGGTACTTCAACATATGAATTCTTGGAGGAAACAATTCAACCCATAACACTAGTCTTCGTGCTTCTATCCTCGTACCCTTCATTTGATTCTCAACATTACTACTCTGCCCCCTACTTAAACTATTCCAGCCACAATGGCCTCCTTGGTATACTCTGAATACACAAAGCATGTTCCAGTCTTCTTTGTAGTCTTATGTAAATCTCTTTACCTGGAATACTCTTTTTTCACATATCTTCAAAGCTTGCTCCTCACTTCCTTCCTTGCTCCTCAGATCTCAGCTCAGTCATCATCTCAGTGAGATCTTCTCTGTCTTCTCTATTTAGAAAAGTAACTACTCTCCCCCCACCCAAGTGATTCTCCCTGACTCTATTAACATATTATATCTGACATCCTACATATTAACTCGCTTTTTATCTATCTTCCTCAACTACACTATAAACTGCAAGAGGGCAGAGACTCTATTTTGTTTTATGTTCTATCTCCACTATCTAAAATAGTCCCTGGCATATAGGAAGTGCCCAAGAGTTATTTGCTGAATAAATAAATGAATGAAACTAAAATGTGGAAGGAACTGTTTTATAAATTTCAGGAGATGCAAGAATGCATAAGATTTGGTCCCTTATAACTAAGTTTATAACTTAGCTGTTATAAGGCATTATATTAAAATTTAATTCTAAATCCAGAGAATAATTTTTTTAAAAAGGGTTAAAGTACTATAAAAAATCCACTAAAATAAAACACACTACACATTTTCAGTTGTCTCCTAAACATTTTCACATTGATGTAACAACTACAATTCAGACTTAGCCACCCCAAAATCAAATGATTCATCTTTCCCCATAAACCTACTCCACACACAATTGAAAAATTTGACCTTCGAGTTCTCTTCCATTTATTCCTCTCTGCATCTTCCCCAAGTCTAGTCCTGGCCCAAATTTCCTCTAATTTAAACAGTGATAAGAGCCTGAAAACCATCTTTTAGACTTCAGTCTGTCACCACCACCCCCCTATCTATTTAACATGCCTTGCAAAATGGTCTTCCTAAAACAGATTTGTTGCTCTAAAATCTTCACTACTGCCTCACTATATGCACTTTAGTAGAGTTTTCAAGATACTCCATGATCTGCCTCACCTACCTTCCTAGCTTTTTCCTCCCCTCATACACTGTTACCCACCAAAACTGTACTATTGATTCCCTGGCCTCCACTGCATCTGCATGATTTTCCTTACATAATTCCTACCATCTGAAATTCCCCTTCTTCAGTTTCTTCCTATAATCCTTTAATCATCCTTTTAAGTCTATCTCAAATGTTATCACCTCATGAAGCTGTATCACATATCCCTAGGTCTGTACTTTGCATCTCATGGTTATCACTTATCACACTCTGCACATAGTCACATGTAGTATGTGTCATAACTCTTCCATTAAACTGAAGTTCCCTTTGGATAAGAAATACATCTAAAACATTTTTGTATCCCAAAAGCACCTTTGCACGGTGCAATACAAATAATGAGATAGAAAAAATTTACAGAAATTGACCAATAAGCAGTTTTCAAATAGATGGTATAATGAAATTAAATTACTCACAATATATACAGTCTGATCCTTGAGACTTTCAGCTTTGGTTACTTGTTTAAACAAGCGAACAAAGTCATTAAGTGTTTCACAGGTTATTTGAGTAGAACATCCACCCTCTGAAGAACTAAGATGATTCAATTTGTTTAAAATTTGTTCCAAAAGCAGCCTCGAGGTAAAGCATTCAACACAATTCACAAAGACATGTGGGAGCTGAAAACAGAAATTTAAAAAACGTGTAAACAGAAAAGAAAACCCACATATATAGTAACGGCTCTGTTGGATATTCAGCAGGTGTCCTTCTACTCTACATCTCCCCCACCCCCCAAGCTGCTCTGTACCCCAGAAGGCTGACCACTACAGCCTGCATTACCCAGACTCTCTTATTTTCTGGCTCTGGTTGGATTCAGTCAACAAGAAGAACCAGGAGCCTGAAGGAGAGCAGTAAGAAGAAACAAAATGAATATTCCCTTAACTTACCCCTTATCCCTCAGTGGCCCACAGTTCCACCATGGCTACATTCTTCTACCAAAAGCCACAGCTCCAGCTGGGCAGCCCCCCCCATTTAAGACTACAGCTCTTACAGTGATCTGGTAACAGCTACTTCCTATGGTCCGTTCAGGTCTAAGGGGAGTAAAAGCTCTCAGTGCTTTATCATCCCTTATTAGTTCCCTTAACATTTCTTCGACCTTTGTGCAACAGTACCTTCATTAAACTCACTTTAATTATTTGAGTTTGCCATTTGTTTCCTACAGAGAATCAGAGCAAACTTGTACTTTAAAGAATTCATATAAAG
The DNA here is from genome assembly GCF_054177405.1 of Leptonychotes weddellii. NCBI lineage: Eukaryota > Metazoa > Chordata > Mammalia > Carnivora > Phocidae > Leptonychotes > Leptonychotes weddellii. Next base: position 8,247 of record NW_027838443.1, read on the forward strand.
AAACCCAAGTACATGTTAAAATTCTTGGTAGGAATTTCATACTAGTAATTTTAAGATAATATTCTAATGATAAACAAACCTAGATCGAAAAGAATTTTAAGGTTTGAAACCATAATAATCCTCCTATGAGGATTAAGCTAGCTCTTCATTTAAAGATCAAAATGGACCCAGCAGGCAACGCTGCAGCCTCGGGTCAAAATGGCGAGCAGGCCTGCTGTTGCAGCATCAAGCCGGTGGCTGAAGGGTATTCGAAAATGGTACTACAATGCTGCAGGGTTCAACAAACTGGGGTTAATGAGAGATGATACAACATATGAGAATGATGATGTGAAAGAGGCCATAAGAAGGCTTCCTGAGAACCTTTATAACGACAGGATGTTTCGCATTAAGAGAGCATTGGACCATGAGGCATCAGATCTTGCCTAAAGAGCAGCGGACAAAATATGAGGAGGATAAATTCTACCTTGAACCATATCTGAAAGAAGTTATTCAGGAAAGAAGAGAGAGAGAAGAATGGGCAAAGAAATAATGATGGAGTTGAAATCTGTGGTTGCAGCTGCCCTCAAATATTTTTAAGAAGTTGAATAAACCTGAAATGTACAATTTAGAACTATCTGAGCTGCAAATGTATTACTCTAAATAAATGTCTATTGTGATTAAAAAATAATAATAATAAAGATCAAAATGGAGGTTAATTCCAGAAGTAACAAGGAAACAAAGACTTGCTTACAAATATAGTCTGTTCTCCAAAAGAAATCACAAAAGCAGTACTGCTCATTCTGGAAGATAACTTTTGGCATCTAGCACAAATAATGGAACCTATAACTATTTTTAGTGACATTCCACAAATCTCACCCAAGAAGGAAGCTTTTCTTTCTCTTTCAGAGTAACAATGTAACTAAGCCTACCTTATATCTCTTAGTCACAGTTTCACTAACATTTGCTGGCCTTTTTTATCACAGTCCACAATATCTCAAACAAAAATTGGTCAGAAATGTTTCATATAGAAGATATTCCTTCAGAGAAAGGTAAACTATACTAAATAATCTCCCAGATTCCATTTCCAGGAGTCTATGAGTAAAAAAAAAAAAAAAAAATCAATTAACAGTTAACTCTTACCTCTAAAGTTTTCAACAAAGTTTGTGTTACATAGGTCTTTCCACTGGCAGTATGTCCATAAATAAAAATTGATGGAAAGCTGAAATGATGCCTCTAAGAGAGAAAAGGCAAGTATTAGTCTGCACATACAAAACAGAAAATAATTATCAACTCATGAGAAAGTTTTACATGGCAAAGGAAAATCTTTTAAACCTGAAGCCTGCTCTGGCCCTCACTAATCTTGAAAACCACCACCTACATCCACGCTTGATTTACACCTATTACCTCAATGAAACGTGCGAACTAACACTGGAAAAAAATAACACTGCGAACACACTTGTGTAAAATCTTTCTCAGCTGGGATAAGATACTAAGCAACTGGGGCACCTGGGTGGCTCAGTCGTTGAGCGTCTGCCTTCGGCTCGGGTCATGGTCCCGGGGTCCTGGGATCGAGCCCCGCATCGGGCTCCCTGCTCGGCGGGAAGCCTGCTTTTCCCTCTCCCACTCCCCCTGCTTGTGTTCCCTCTTTCGCTGTGTCTCTCTCTGTCAAATAAAAAAAAAAAAAAAAGATACTAAGCAACTTCCAGTGCCTACTTTGGGTTAACACCATCTCAAAAGCGTGGCGTGTGTAAAAGAACCCGTCCTGGGCCAACGTCCTGTGGTGCCGGCCGCTCCCGCCTGTGCCGTTCTCCTTTAAAAGGGACTAACCAGAAGTTACTTAGGCTGGAGGAGTAGGATAGACCTACAACAACCCTTTTCTCAATGCAAGAAAAAATGGAGTATTGCCCCTCAATCCAAACACGAAGACAAAAAATCGAGAACACGTCGCAAGACCACGGAAATGTTTGCCTCCAGGATTTGGAAGAGAAAAGATAGTTTGACCACAATACCTCTCCAAACAGGGACTGCAAGATGGACACTTGGGACTCGCGACAAAGCACCATGTTTTCCAAGTGAGGCATTCCGGCGGGTACCAGTGGGCAACGCAGCCCCAGCCACTTCCACAACCCGAGCCGCAGCCCCACCTCCGCCCCTCGATCCGCGCTCCCGCCGGAAACCAGACTTGCGAGGGCGTGGGCGGACCCGGCGTGCCCGTGCGTCGGCGTAACGGCAGCGCGCACGCGGAGCGTCACCCCGCCCTTTCTTCCAAGGTCCGAGGAGGCGGGCCCTGTTTTCCCCTTCGAGGAGGGGTTTGGCTGACGGTGCTGTTGGTGATTGGACATCGCGGGTGCCGCTTTTCGCCATGCGGGAGGCGAAAGGGCCGGGGACAACGCGGGGATGCGCGAACAGGAAAACGGCTGGCAGGAGCTGAGGGGACCCTCCGGGTTTCTGATGACCCGCGAGCCCGGGGCTTTGATTTTCTTTCCTGCAGAAACTTTGAGTCCCAGGAGCTTTCGCCCTGGAGCGCCATCGGGGAAAAGAAGGCAGGCGTGCAGCTGAGGCCCCTCTCCTTACAGGGACTGTAAGGCGGAGTGAGCTAATCAGTAGTTTAAATAGATGGGGTTTTTCCCCTACGTGGGTGTGGCAGTTAGAGGGTGTCTGGTGCAAAGAAAGAGTGTAATGGGGCTGAACAAACAACTTGGATTACTAGTGTTCGTGCAAGCCTGAAACCGGATCTGGAAATGCCTCTCCCTCCTAAAGGGAGGAAGATCTAAGGTGAAGGTGTTGGTGAGGGCGCCAGGAATAACAGTAATGCTATCCTTAGCATAAGACCTTCACGTGTATTTATTCGAGAAACCAGACACTGGAAGATTCTGTAAATAAAAAGATACAGAAGTAAAGAGAAAAGAGAACTTGGGGTCCTAAAACTTAAGAACAGAGAGACCTCGGTAAAGTTGAACTATTCATTTTGAACTTCAACTTCCTTATCATAAAATAAGGATAATAATAGCTGGGATATTGCTAGGAGTAAAAGATTATATACTTAGTGCCTGGTACGTGGAATTAATTGTGCACATCATGGTCCGAATCATGGTCTAAAGGATCTTCAGTTACTTATTCTCCAGTTTTTAACTAAATGATTTGCTTACCAAACAAGGAGAGGTGTTTTAAGCCCTAAAATACTGGGTGATAAAATGAGCTTTCAGGTTACTGCTTTTCAATACCATTTTGAAAGTCTGATATACATTGTGATGTACTGGCATTTGGGGCTAGTAAAATATAAATTAAGAAGTAATCAGGCAGAAAGAAAATCTCAAATAATGGCTGTGGAACTTAGCCATGGCATCAGATAAACTAGAACTAAACCCAAATGTAGATGGAAAACTTCAATATTTTGGAAGAGCAGTAATCTAATTTTTTGAAAGTTGTCATCATCCCCCTACTCTGATCCTTCTCATTTCTCATTCCACCAGATCCTCACCAAGTACAAGACCCTCTAGAACCTGCTTCCCTCCCCATCTCACCTCTTTACTCACCTCATCTGCTTCTCTTCTTTAAGCTTGCTCCCCTTCAGTCATACTGGCACCCTTGCTTTCTCTGGAACATGCCAGGCATGTTCCAGCTTCTTATGAGTCTAAGCTTACTGTTCCTCTGAGACAATTTGCTCAACCTTATTCATGTGGCTCACTTCTCAACTCACATCTCTGCTCAAGTCTTTGCCGTCCCTCACTCCCCTTTTTTTCTTTATTCAGTGTACTTATTAAATATATATTTTACTTATTTATTGTCTCTCACACTAAAATGTAAGGTCTCTGAAGAACTTAACCTAAAAAAGTTCTAGTGCAAAGTAGGCACTCAAATAATTATTGAGGGGTGCCTGGGTGGCTCAGTCGGTTAAGCGTCCACTCTTGCTTTCAGTTCAGGTCATGATCTCAAGGTCATGAGATGAGCCCCACCTCAGGCTTCATGCTGGGCATGGAGCCTGCTTAAGATTCTCTTTTGGGGCACCTGGGTGGCTCAGTCAGTTAAGTGTCTCACTTCTGCTCAGGTCATGACTGAGCCCTGTGTTGGGCTCCCCGATCAGCAGGAAGTCTGCTTGTCCCTCTCCCTCTGCCCCTCCCCATGCTCATGCTCGGTCTTTCAAATAAATAAAAATCTTAAAAAAAAAAAAAAAGATTCTCTCCCTCTCCCTCTGCTCCTTCCTCCTCCCCCTCATATGCACTCTCTCCAAAAATAATAAAATAAATATATAATTATTGAATTAATGACTTTTTCCAAATGACTAGCATGAGTTTAATACAGAGTAGATGTTTAACCACATTTGCTTTATGAAATGAACAATTAAGGGAAAATTCTTGCTAAAGTAAAACACCAAAAAAAGCCCCAAATATCCTAGTTTTAGTTGCAAAAATGCTTTCTGTGCCTTGAAATATGGCATCCCACTTTTACTCAGTAGTCTGATGATCATAGTTTTAGCCACTTTGAAGACTACCCTGAGCTCAAAAGAAAGTATAAATGGTTGTCCAAAAAATAAACAAGCATATAAATAAATAAAATTGTGTTGAAATCCAGTTTTACTCTGAAATGAAGCTACCATTAGGTCCTTTGGCCATTTACTGTTAAGGAGGTTTGAACGTGAAGGACCAACATGGTCTTTAGAAATTGGGTAATAAAGGGATGCCTGCCTGGCTGGCTCAGTTGGAAGAACATGCAACTCTTGATCTCAGGGTTGTGAGTTTGAGCCCCAGGTTGGTTATACAGATTACTAAAAAGATAGAAATTGGGTAATATATCCTCAGTACCACATTACACTTTTGTGAAAATCCCTCCAGGTAGATGAGGACATTGTTTAGAGTATTATTTGAAAATAAACCAAATATTGACTTTTTTCCAAAATAAATATATTTTAATAACATGTAAATACTAATTAAATAATAATTACCTGTATGCATGAGTTTATATTAGGAGAAAACAATATGAAGTAGATTTGAAAGCAATGTCATACTTAGGCAGATTGCTACATTTTATGTACCTTCTCTAAACTTAACTATACATCTCTCTAGTTCAATCCAAGCACGATGTCCACCTTTTCTGCTCCTTCCATTTACCACTTCTGATAGGCAGAATAACGGCCTCCCAAAGGTAGCCATGACCTAATTCCAGGAACTGT
>NW_027838444.1:0-2250 GCF_054177405.1 Leptonychotes weddellii
TTTTTTTTTTTTAACATATATTGCATTATTTGTTTCAGAGGTACAGATCTGAGATTCAACAATCTTGCACAATTCACAGCACTCACCATACATGCTTGGCACTTTATAGGTGCTTCATAAATATTTGCTGAAAGAGTGAGGAGAAAGATATTTAAGAAGTTCTGGCTACAGAAGGAAGAATGGGTTGAATTAGGGCAAGAGTGTTTATATATAGACCAGTTAGAAAGTTATTTTTGTTCAGAAGATGGATCAGAGTTGCCTGGAGAAGGTGGTATCTGTGGTTGGATTTGAGAACAGTGTAGGAGACAGTGAACACGACTTGGAGGTTGATTAGATGTGAGGGTGGGTGACAGGCAGATGTGTAGCTTGGGCATGGAGGAAGGTGGTAGTGCCTCTAACATCACAGGGCACCTGAAGGAGTAGCAGGTTCAGATGAGATGATGAGCACCGATTGGGATGGGCTGAGTTTGAGTTGCTTGAGGTTGGGATACCTAAGTGTCAACTTCTAACAGGCAGTGACCTATAGTGAATCTGAGTCTTAGGAATGAGGTGGAGGCTGAAACTTAAGATTTGGAAATCAAATCAGCACTTCAGAGGGGGTTCATGGAAGTCATAGACTCCGATGTGGTCACATAGAGCAGAAGTGTAGATGGGGAAGGAGAGAGAGCCTAGACCAAGCCCTGACGCACAGTTTCAGAAAATCTGTTTCTCATTCCCGTATCACTGCTCTGCGTGTTGAAACTCAGGCTTGGAAAGGGTCATTGTTTGTGTCAAGTGTTTTTGCTGTTGTGTTGTCTTTATGAACATTTCTCATTAGGATGAACCCTGGGGGGTTGGCATGGAATATAGAAATCACTTATTTTTAGAAAACCCACTTGGAGATTGCTTGCACTGAATTTTTTGTGTGTGTGAGATTTGGAATTTGGGTCTAGTTAGGTGCATATTTATCAAGTTTGAGTGGAGAGTGTGGTAGGTGCCTCAAAAATCTGTAATGTCCAAACAGGCACTCCCAGGGGCTGGAGGGAGCTAGGACTCCTTTCTTTCTTTCCTTGTTAGTTTCTTCCCATGAAGGCTGGGACTGAACGGGGAGCCAGCATCCCAGCCTGGGTATCCTGAGGGCTCAGGCCCAATGAGAGTTTGGGGACCTTAGAGTAATGGTTATGAAGTATGGAAAGAATAAAGACACTACCAGAACCCAGTGATTTCACCCTGGGAAGCTGGAGAAAGCTCCATCGCCAAATCTAAATGGGACAAAAGAAGAGAGGGTGTTTAGGGCCTTTGTACTTAAGAATATTCACTGGGAGTAGGCAACCTTAGTATATCCTTCCCAGGATTTTAAAAAAGTTGAGAGAGGCCCAGAATACTTCAAGTTTTTTGAGATCCTAAGTATAAAAAACCCAAACCAACAACAACAATGAAAAAGGGAAAAAATGATGACACAACCCTGCAAATATGCTGGAATATCTAAGTTTACATTTAACAAACAAATTCCTTTAAACTCCTAAACAGACCCTGCAATGCAGTATAATTGTGGTAGGCACGAGATTTTATTTATTTATTTATTTATTTATTTATTTATTTATTTATTTATTTATGAGAGCATGCAAGCAGCAGGGAGGGGCAGAGGGAGAGAGAGAGAGAATCTTAAGCAAGCTCCATGCCCAGCGCTGAGCCCTATGCAGGGCTTGATTCCATGACCCTGAGGTCATGAACTGATCCAAAATCAAGAGTTGGATGCTTAACCAACTGAGCCACCCAGCCGCTCTAGGCATGACATATTTAAAGGGTTTATAAAAGTTAATTCACTGTGTATCTTGTGGTACAGCCTCGTGATACAACATGTGATTAGAGTTGATTGATGAATGTCATCATCTTTCAACCTTGTGTGTCATCTATGTGTCCTATATATTTCATGAAAGTCAAAAACTGAGACCCTGTGATTGTGAGGCCAAGGTCAAATGGCCCTTCAGTGATGGTTCTTAGTACATTTTTTTTTTTTTCAATTTTTTTTTTTTTATTCTTATGTTAATCCCCATACACTACATCATTTATTCTAGATGAAGTGTTCCATGATTCATTGTTCGTGCACAACACCCAGTGCTCCATGCAGAACGTGCCCTCCTCAATACCCACCACCAGGCCAACCCATCCTCCCACCCCCCTCCCCTCTAGAACCCTCAGTTTGTTTTTCAGAGTCCATCTTCTCTCATGGTTCGTCCACCCCTCCGATTTCCCCCGCTTCATTCCTCC
>NW_027838445.1:0-267 GCF_054177405.1 Leptonychotes weddellii
GCCGTCTATCCTCCCGAATATCGCCTCGGATTCACTTCTCCGCACGTCCTACCTTCCAGAAAGTGGTTGCTTTTCCGATGAGAGAGTTGTTGCTCTTTTTTTCTTCGATCTCCTGTTGAGTTTGTAGGTGTTTAGAATGGTTTGATCCCTATCCAGCTGAATTCCTGAGAGGAGACGAAATCCAGGTCTCCTACTCCTCTGCCATCTTCTATTTTATCACCATTGACTTTTTTTTGGACTGAGAAAACCCAGAATTGTATGGTAACA
>NW_027838446.1:0-267 GCF_054177405.1 Leptonychotes weddellii
GATATGAGGAATTCTTAATCTTAGGAGACAAACTGAGGGTTGCTGGAGTGGTAGGGGGTGGGAGGGATGGGGTGGCTGGGTGATAGACATTGGGGAGGGTATGTGCTATGGTGAGCGCTGTGAACTGTGCAAGACTGTTGAATCACAGATCTGTACCTCTGAAACAAATAATGCAGTATATGGTAAGAAAAAAAAAAAGATAGTAGGAGGGGAAGAATGAAGGGCGGGGAATCTGAGGGGGAGACGAACCATGAGAGATGATGGACT
>NW_027838447.1:0-267 GCF_054177405.1 Leptonychotes weddellii
CGTCACCTCCAGCCTCCGTGCTCACAGGCCCGGTGGCCCGGGACAGGGACTCAGCCCACCGCTGGGCCTCCAGGCACAGTTTCTAGGGAGGTGTCCTAATGGAGGGCTGTGGACCACCTCACTCAGAACCCTCCCTCTGATGGATGACTGTCCTCCCTTCGTTCAGAAAAAGAAGAAAAGGGCGCCTGGGTGGCTCAGTCGGTTGAGCGACTGCCTTCGGCTCAGGTCATGATCCTGGAGTCCCGGGATCGAGTCCCGCATCGGGCT
>NW_027838448.1:0-267 GCF_054177405.1 Leptonychotes weddellii
AAACAATGAATCATGGAACACTTCATCTAAAACTAATGATGTAATGTATGGGGATTAACATAAGAATTAAAAAAAAAAAGAAGAGGTGGTACATTCATACAATGGAATATTACTCAGCCATCAAAAAGAATGAAATCATTGCCTTTTGCAATGATGTGGATGGACCTAGAGTGTATAAAGCTGAGCAAAATAAGTCTGTCAGAGAAAGATAAATACCATATGATTTCACTCATATGTAGAATTTAAGGACAAAACAGATGAAGAGAG
>NW_027838449.1:0-267 GCF_054177405.1 Leptonychotes weddellii
TTCATATGGGACATATTCTTCTGTCTCCTCATTTTGTCTATTTGTGTGTGTGTGTGTGTTTTCTTCTATGTTAATAAAGTCAGCTCCATGTCCTCCTCTTGAAAGTAGTGGCCTTATTAAGAAGGGGTCTTATAGGCCCTACAGTGTAGTATCCACCATGGCAGAGTGGAAGCACAGAGGAACCTGACACTTGAGATGTACCTCCTGTGTGTGATATGCACATCTGCTGTTTTGGTTAAGTCACTCTGTTTTTTTGTCCAGTCATCT
>NW_027838450.1:0-267 GCF_054177405.1 Leptonychotes weddellii
GGGGGCGCCTGGGTGGCTCAGTTGGTTAAGCGACTGCCTTTGGCTCAGGTCATGATCCTGGAGTCCCGGGATCGAGTCCCGCATCGGGCTCCCTGCTCGGCAGGGAGTCTGCTTCTCCCTCTGACCCTCCTCCCTCTCATGCTCTCTGTCTCTCATTCTCTCTCTCTCAAATAAATAAATAAAATCTTAAAAAAAAAAATGATTTAAAAAAATAAAATAAAATAAAATTCCTAAAACACTTGTGACAATTTTTAACATACCTAAAAT
>NW_027838451.1:0-267 GCF_054177405.1 Leptonychotes weddellii
CGCCTGGGTGGCTCAGTTGGTTAAGCGACTGCCTTCGGCTCAGGTCATGATCCTGGAGTCCCTGGATCGAGTCCCGCATCGGGCTCCCTGCTCGGCGGGGAGTCTGCTTCTCCCTCTGACCCTCCTCCCTCTCATGCTCTCTGTCTCTCATTCTCTCTGTCTCAAATAAATAAATAAAATCTTTAAAAAAAAAAAAAGATGCAATGTCTATTCAACAAGAATCCTCACCGGTTCTAAGGCATTTATACCAATTTTAAGCTTTATATG
>NW_027838452.1:0-267 GCF_054177405.1 Leptonychotes weddellii
GGATCATGACCTGAGCCGAAGGCAGTCGCTTAACCAACTGAGCCACCCAGGCGCCCATCTTTTCTTTATTTTATTAAGTAGACTCCATGCCCAATGTGGGGCTCGAACTCACGACCCTGAAATCAAGAGTTGCAGGCTCTGCAGACTGATTCAACCAGGCGCCCCCCGATTTTTCCCTTCTTTATTGTTATCTGTTCTTTATCAACTTGACCATTTTTTAAAAATAGGGCTGAGGACACCTTAACCTAGCTTTACTCGTTTTCTAAC
>NW_027838453.1:0-267 GCF_054177405.1 Leptonychotes weddellii
TAACTCAACATCAAAAAAAATGAACCCAATTAAAAAATAAGCAGAGGACCTGAATAGACATTTTTCCAAAGAAGATATACAGACAGCCAATAGACACATGAAATGATGCTCAACATCAGTAATTATCAGAGAAATGCAAATCAAAACCACAATGAGATATCACTTCATACTTAGGATGGCTAAAATAAAAAAAAAAAAAAACAAGAAACAACAAGTGTTGGCAAAGATATGGAGAAAAAGCAACCCTTGGTTGTAATATAAATTGGT
>NW_027838454.1:0-267 GCF_054177405.1 Leptonychotes weddellii
GGCAGAAAGTAGCTCCTCTCTTACTTACCTGTGCTTCTTGACAGACTCCCACAATAGCCAGGGTTTGTGATGGTGGAGGGGTCTCTCTCCCAGGCAAAGTAATTCAGCACATCATTGCTACTCCACTCCCATCCACCTGCATTGGGCTCATAGCCCTATAGAAGATGGAGTGTGGTGAGGTTGAATAGCCATGAGAGTTCTCCTTGCATGAACCCCTCCCCAGCATCACCAAATTTGCTCTGCTCATCTAGATGCTTCCCTGGAGCC
>NW_027838455.1:0-2250 GCF_054177405.1 Leptonychotes weddellii
TATAAGGAAATGGTCCAGTTTCATTCTTCTGCATGTGGCTGTCCAATTTTCCCAACACCATTTGTTGAAGAGACTGTCTTTGTTCCATTGGACATTCTTTCCTGCTTTGTCAAAGATGAGTTGACCATAGAGTTGAGGGTCCATTTATGGGCTCTCTATTCTGCTCCATTGATCTATGTGTCTGTTTTTGTGCCAGTACCATACTGTCATGATGATGACAGCTTTGTAATAGAGCTGGAAGTCCGGAATTGTAATGCCGCCAGCTTTGCTTTTCTTTTTCAACATTCCTCTGGATTATTTGTCCCATTTCTTTGAAAAAAGGTGATGGTATTTTGATGGGGATTGCATTGAATGTGTAGATTGCTCTAGGTAGCATTGACATCTTCACAATATTTGTTCTTCCAATCCATGAGCATGGAACGTTTTTCCATTTCTTTGTGTCTTCCTCAATTTCTTTCATGAGTATTGCAATTCTGAGTACAGATCCTTTGCCTCTTTGGTTAGATTTATTCCTAGGCATCTTATGGTTTTGGGTGCCACTGTAAATGGGATCGACTCCTTAATTTCTCTTTCTTCTGTCTTGTTGTTGGTCTATAGGAATGCCACTGATTTCTGTGCATTGATTTTATATCCTGCCACTTTACTGAATTCCTGTATGAGTTCTAGCAGTTTTGGGGTGGAGTCTTTGGGGTTTTCCACATAAAGTGTTATATCAACTGCAAACATTGAGAGTTTGACTTCTTCCTTACCAATATGGATGCCTTTTATTTCTTTTTGTTGTCTGATTGCTGTGACTACGACCTCTAATACTATGTTGAATAGCAGTGGTGATAGTGGACATCCATGCCGTGTTCCTGGAGGGAAAGCTCTCAGTTTTTCCCCATTGAGAAGGATATTCGCTGTGGGTTTTTCACAGATGGCTTTTATGATATTGAGGTATGTTCCCTCTATCCCTATACTCTGAAGAGTTTTGATCAAAAAAGTATGCTGTACTTTGTCAAATGCTTTTTCTGCATCTAATGAGAGGATCCTATGGGTCTTGTTCTTTCTTTTGTTAATGTATTTTATCACATTGATTGATTTTCAGATGTTGAACCAACCTTGCAGCGCAGGAATACATCCCACTTGGTCGTGGTGAATAATCCTTTTAATGTATAGTTGGATCCTACTGGCTAGTATTTTGGTCAATTTTTGCACCCATGTTCATCAGGGATATTGGTCTATAATTCTCCTTTTTAGTGGCGTCTGTCTGGTTTTGGGATCAAGGTAATGGTGGCCTCATAAAACGAGTTTGGAAGTTTTCCTTCCATTTCTATTTTTTGGAACAGTTTCAGAAGAGTAGGTATTAATTCTTCTTTAAATGTTTGGTAGAATTCCCCTGGGAAGCCATCTGGCCCTGAGCTCCTATTTGTTGGGACATTTTTTATTACTTCTTCAATTTCCTTGCTGGTTATGGGTCTGTTCAGGTTTTCTATTCCTTCCTGGTTCAGTTTTGGTAATTTATACATTTCTAGGAATGCAACCATTCCTTCCAGATTACCTAATTTGCTGGCATATACTTGCTCATAATATGTTCTTATAATTGACTGTATTTCTTTGGTGTTGGTTGTGATCACTCCTCTTTCATTCAAGATTTTGTTGATTTGGGTCATATCTCTTTTCGTTTTTACCTTGATAAAGTCCCAAAAAGTTCATTTTTGCTTTTGTTTCACTAGCTTTTGGAAATGTATCTTGAAAGAAGTTGCTGTGGGCGATGTCAAAGAGGTTACTGCCTATGTTCTCCTCTAGGATTTGATGGATTCCTATCTCACATTGAGGTCTTTCATGCACTTTGAGTTTATCTTTGTGTATGGTGTTAGAGAATGGTCGAGTTTCATTCTTCTGCATGTGGCTGTCCTATTTTCCCAGCACCATTTATTGAAGAGACTCTTTTTTCCATTGCATCTTTTTCCTGCTTTGTCAAAGATTATTTGACCATAGAGTTGAGGGTCCATATCTAGGTTCTCTATTTTGTTCCATTGGTCAGTATGTCTGTTTTTGTGCCAGTACCATGCTGTCTTGGTGATCACAGCTTTGTAATATAGCTTGAAATCGGGCAACGTGATGCCCCCAGCTTTGTTTTTCTTTTTCAACATCTCCTTGGCAATTCGGGGTCTTTTCTGATTCCATACAAATTTTAGGATTGTTTGTTCCAGCACTTTGAAAAATGTCATTGGAATTTTGATCGGGATGGCATTGAAGGTATAGATT
>NW_027838456.1:0-267 GCF_054177405.1 Leptonychotes weddellii
AGTGGGGCTCCCTGCTCAGCGGGGAGTCTGCTTCTCCCTCTCCCTCTGCTGCTCCCCCTGCTTGCGCTCTCTCTCTCTCTCAAATGAATAAATAAAATCTTTTAAAAAATGAAAATAAAAATTGGGGGGAGGGAGGACGTATGTAACTGTATCAACATCCTAGTGTCTATCCTCTGCATGGATTATTTTGAAACGTTGGATGCACCTATTTTTTGAAACGTGTTGAGTAATTGTGAATATGGATTCATATTAGCATTTTAAATATTA
>NW_027838457.1:0-267 GCF_054177405.1 Leptonychotes weddellii
TGCAAAAACAAGGGGTGGCTCATGAGCATGAGTTTGCCAACCCCTAATGCAAGATGAATGTCTGGGGTGCCTGGGTGGCTCAGTCGTTAAGCGTCTGCCTTCGGCTCAGGTCATGATCCCAGGGTCCTGGGATCGAGCCCCGCATCGGGCTCCCTGCTCCGCAGGAAGCCTGCTTCTCCCTCTCCCACTCCCCCTGCTCATGTTCCCTCTCTCGCTGTGTCTCTCTCTGTCAAATAAATAAATAAAATCTTTAAAAAAAAAAAAATT
>NW_027838458.1:0-267 GCF_054177405.1 Leptonychotes weddellii
ATGAGAGGGGGGAGGGTCAGAGGGAGAAGCAGACTCCCTGCCGAGCAGGGAGCCCGATGCGGAACTCGATCCTGGGACTCCAGGATCATGACCTGAACCGAAGGCAGTCGCTTAACCAACTGAGCCACCCAGGCACCCTGTTATTCTCATTTTAAAGATAAAGATACTAAGGCACAAAATTTCCTTCTCTGTTTTAGGTTTGAAATCTTTTATTTCCTATTTTTGTGAACCTGGTGATCATTAAGAAGTTAATAAAAATCTTCTAAG
>NW_027838459.1:0-267 GCF_054177405.1 Leptonychotes weddellii
GTTCTACTTCTTTTATAATTATTGCCATATTATTGCCTGATCTCACATTATCTTGTGTCTCTTGTGCACCTCTACAACTCATCTTTATATTCTCGCTGTCCTTTCTTGGAGATGTTTTTATTGCATTCCTCTCATATTGCACAGGCCACGCAGTAGGTGCTCTGTGAATATTTAGAAAGACAAAGCTTGAAGCAAATAGGGGAGATTATGTCACCTGGTATCTTTTTTCCCCATTATTTGTTTGTTTGGGTTTTAGTTTTTTCAATG
>NW_027838460.1:0-267 GCF_054177405.1 Leptonychotes weddellii
TTTAGAAAACAACCAGCTCTATCTCTCTAGTTAACAAAAAACCTGCTTAGTAGAAAAAAATAGCCCCGTGGGTATGCCATCTTAGGTGTTTATTTTTTTATTTTTTATTTTTTTTTAAAGATTTTATTTATTTATTTGAGACAGAGAGAATGAGAGAGAGAGAGCACATGAGAGGGGGGAGGGTCAGAGGCAGAAGCAGGCTCCCCGCCGAGCAGGGAGCCCGATGCGGGACTCGATCCAGGGACTCCAGGATCATGACCTGAGCCG
>NW_027838461.1:0-267 GCF_054177405.1 Leptonychotes weddellii
TGGCCAGTGGAACAGATTAGAGAGCCCAGAATTAAGCTCTGGCATATATGGCCAACTATTATTTAACAAGGGAGACAAGAATACCCAGTGGAGAAAGGGTAGTCTTTTCAACAAATGATGCTGGGAAAACTGGAGAAACACAAGCAGAACAATGAAATTGGACCCCTATCTCCCACCAGTCAAAGATTAACTCAAAACGAGAGTAAATCTGGAAAGAAAAAAAAAAAAAAAGCAAGGAGAATCAGACCTATAAATACAGAGAACAAA
>NW_027838462.1:0-267 GCF_054177405.1 Leptonychotes weddellii
TAAATATTTATTTAATATTCATTTGATGCCTGGCACTATACTAATTGCTTCAGAAAATAAAAAAAAGGAATAAAAAGAAATTTAAAAAAATTTAAAAAGAGATAATAAAAAAAAGAAATCAAACCCATTAATACCTAGACCATTGCACTGTGATCTCCCCAAGAAGGACTTCTGGCTTTTGTATTTGTTTGAATGAGTTCGAATCTGTCAGTCATGGTCTTGACATGAAAAGGTGGTACCCTCCAATTGGGTAGCTTGAGGAGAATG
>NW_027838463.1:0-267 GCF_054177405.1 Leptonychotes weddellii
GCATCTAGTGCTTTACTGTTGCAGGCCCTGCAGGAGATGTGGAGACTGCAATCATGAACAGTGCAGGCCTGGCCCTTATCCTCAGAGTTTCCACTCTGGTTGGAGAAGAGAAGTCAAAGCTCAATAGCAGTAAAGAGAGATAATGGCCATGCTGGGAGATAACAGGATGCTGCCAAAGAAAGAGTTTCCTGCTCTGGAAAGGGGACCAAAAGATGCTTCCAACAGGAAGTGACTTCCGACTCTGAGCCAGACCGGCGGAGCTGGAGT
>NW_027838464.1:0-267 GCF_054177405.1 Leptonychotes weddellii
GGAAGGAAAATTCACAAAACTGTTATAGAGTAGGCAAAGTTCCATCTTAATGTGGAATTAAATGAATGGTGCATTGTAGGTATCACTGTAACTTGTGCTGTTTGCATAAAATATTTAAATCAACACATTTACAATGTTATATCTGGGCATAAAAAAAGAACCATTCACACTGAATCAATCCACTGACACTGACTAGATCTGACTAGATCGGACTTGATTGGTGATGTATTTATATGTAAAACTAGAAACAAGTCTGACATGCACACC
>NW_027838465.1:0-267 GCF_054177405.1 Leptonychotes weddellii
TAAGTATATGTTCATGGTGGAAATTTGAGAAATACAGAAAAGGATAAAGATGAAACAGGTTACCAATAATTTCATAAATCCTTGAAAACCGCTGGGATTATTTTGGGGATTCCTTTCCAAACATTGTTATATAAATACTTTGCAAACTTATGTGTATTATTAGGCATACTGTTTTTTTTTTTTTTTTATTTTTTTATTCTTATGTTAATCCCCATACATTACATCATTAGTTCTAGATGAAGTGTTCCATGATTCATTGTTCGTGCA
>NW_027838466.1:0-2250 GCF_054177405.1 Leptonychotes weddellii
CCAGTAGTGCAATTGCTGGATCATATGGTAGCTCTATTTTCAACTTTTTGAGGAACCTCCATACTGTTTTCCAGAGTGGCTGCACCAGCTTGCATTCCCACCAACAGTGTAGGAGGGTTCCCCTTTCTCCACATCCCCGCCAACATCTGTCATTTCCTGAGTTGTTAATTTTAGCCATTCTGACTGGTATGAGCTGGTATCTCATTGAGGTTTTGATTTGGATTTCCCTGATGCCGAGCGATATTGAGCAACTTTTCATGTGTCTGTTGGCCATTTGGATGTCTTCTTTGGAAAAATGTCTGTTCATGTCTTCTACCCATTTCTTGATTGGATTCTTTGTTCTTTGGGTGTTGAGTTTGATAAGTTCTTTATAGATTTTGTATACTAGCCCTTTATCTGATATGTCATTTGCAAATATCTTCTCCCATTCTGTCAGTTATCTTTTGGTTTTGCTGACTGTTTCTATTGCTGTGCAAAAGCTTTTTATCTTGATGCAGTCCAAATACTTCATTTTTGCCCTTGTACCCTTGCCCTTAGTGATGTGTCCAGGAAGAAGTTGCTGCAGCTGAGGTTGAAGAGGTTGCTGCCTGTGTTCTCCTTTAGGATATTGATGGACTCCTGTCCCACATTGAGGTCTTTCAACCATTTTGAGTCTATTTTTGTGTGTGGTGTAAGGAAATGGTCCAGTTTCATTCTTCTGCATGCTGCTGTCCAATTTTCCCAACACCATTTGTTGAAGAGACTGTCTTTTTTCCATTGGACATTCTTCCCTGCTTTTCAAAGATTAGTTGACCATAGAGTTGAGGGTCCATTTCTGGGCTCTCTATTCTGTTCCATTGATCTGTGTGTCTGTTTTTGTGCCAGAACCATACTGTCTTGATGATGACAGCTTTGTAATAGAGCTGGAAGTCCGGAATTCTGATGATGCCAGCTTTGCTTTTCTTTTTCAACATTTCTCTGGCTATTCAGGGTCTTTTTTGGTTCCATACAAATTGTAGGATTATTTGTTCCATTTCCTTGAAAAAAGTGGACGGTATTTTGATGGGGATTGCATTGAATGTGTAGATTTTTCTAGGTAGCATTGACATCTTCACAATATTTGTTCTTCCAATCCATGAGCATGGAATGTTTTTCCATTTCTTTGTGTCTTCCTCAATTTCTTTCATGCATATTTTATAGTTTTCTGTCTACAGATCCTTTGCCTATTTGGTTAGATTTATTCCTAGATATATTATGTTTTTGGGTGCAATTGCAAATGTTGATCGATTCCTGAATTTCTCTTTCTTCTGTCTTGTTGTTGGTGTATAGCAACGCCACTGATTTCTGTGCATTGATTTAATATCCTGCCACTTGACTGAATTCCTGTATGAGTTCTAGCAGTTTTGGGGTGGAGTCGTTTGGGCTTTCCACATAAAGTATCATATCATCTGCAAAGAGTGAGAGTTTGACTTCTTCTTCGCAGATTTGGATGCCTTTTATTTCTTTTTGTTGTCTGATTGCTGTGGCTAGGACTTCTAATACCTTGTTGAATAGCAGTGGTGAGAGTGGACATCCCTGCCGCGTTCCTGACCTTAGGGGGAAAGCTCTCAGTTTTTCCCATTGAGAATGATATTCGCTGTAGGTTTTTCATAGATGGCTTTTATGATATTGAGGTATGGACCCTCTATCCCTATATTCTGCAGAGTTTCATCAAGAAAGGATGCCGTACTTTGTCAAATGCTTTTTCTGTATCCATTGAGAGGATCATATGTTTCTTATTCTTTCTTTTGTTAATGTATTGTATCACGTTGATTGATTTGCAGATGTTGAACCAACCTTGCAGCCTGGGGATAAATCCCACTTGGTCGTGGTGGATAATCCTTTTAATGTACTGTTGGATCCTATTGGCTAGTATTTGGGTGAGAATTTTTGCATCCATGTTCATCAAGAAAATTGGTCTGTAATTCTCCTTTTGGATGGGGTCTTTGTCTGGTTTTGGGATCAAGGTAATGCTGGCCTCATAAAATGAGTTTGGAAGTTTTCCTTCCGTTTCTATTTTTTGGAACAGTTTCAGAAGAATAGGTATTAATTCCTCTTTAAATGTTTGGTAGAATTCCCCTGGGAAGCCATCTGGCCCTGGGCTTTTGTTTGTTGGGAGATTTTTGATGAGTGCTTCAATATCCTTAGTGGTTATAGGTCTGTTCAGGTTTTCTATTTCTTCCTGATTCAGTTTTGGTAGTTGATACATCTCTAGGAATGCATCCATTTCTC
>NW_027838467.1:0-267 GCF_054177405.1 Leptonychotes weddellii
CTTTTCCTTCCTTTTCCTTTTCCTTTTCCTTTTCCTTTCCTATTCCTTTCCTTTTCCTTTTCCTTTCCTTTTTTTTTTTTAACTATAACCAGATGGAAGCAGCTTCCCTGGATTGAAAAAGCATATACTTCCAAATCTCTAAATTTCAGTCCCAGCTCTGTTACTTCTCAGATATGTGAGGTCGAGCAAGTTACTTAACTACTTAAAGATGGCGTTTCCTCATAGGGCAGCTGGAATGGTTGCATCTACTTAACTGGGTTGTTACAA
>NW_027838468.1:0-267 GCF_054177405.1 Leptonychotes weddellii
AGCCTGGGTAACTCTGATCTGCTGCTCACCAGTCTGTGTGACCCTGATTCAGTGACTGTGTCTCCCCGTGCCTCAGTTTCCCCTTAATGCAATAGGAATAATGGTAGATGATCTCTACTTGCCATGCTAGTGAATTAACCTTTAAACGTCCTGAAATACCTGACCTCAATTTGGTCTATAGCCGCTGGCCAATCAGATGGCGGCTATTCCGCTCGTTTCCACAAGAGAAGGTGCCCTGGGCCTGATTCTTGGTGGAGGAGGAGAAGC
>NW_027838469.1:0-267 GCF_054177405.1 Leptonychotes weddellii
AAAGCAGTCAAAGATGACATCAAAGTGAGACACTGGGGGAAGGAGATTGCCAGAAACTAAGGTGGTGGAGATTGTAGGAGAAGGTGACTTCGAGGAGTAGCAGGAACTCAGTTTTGAATATGGTTAGATTAAGATGCCTATTATGCATGGATCCAATTAAAATGTCAAGTAACAATTGGATAGGTGATTCTGGATGGAAGAGTTTGGAACATTAAGTCCAGATTACTATAAAAAAATTTTAAATCATTATTTGTAATACAAAGAAAA
>NW_027838470.1:0-267 GCF_054177405.1 Leptonychotes weddellii
AGGGTATTATGCTAAGCAAAATAAGTCAATCAGAGAAAGACAATTATCATATGATCTGATATGTGGAATTTTTTTTTAAGGATTTTATTTATTTATTTGACAGAAAGAGACAAAGCAAGAGAGGGAACACAAGCAG
This sequence comes from Leptonychotes weddellii, assembly GCF_054177405.1. NCBI lineage: Eukaryota > Metazoa > Chordata > Mammalia > Carnivora > Phocidae > Leptonychotes > Leptonychotes weddellii. The sequence continues at coordinate 137 of NW_027838470.1, forward strand.
GGGGAGTAGGAGAGGGAGAAGCAGTCTTCCCGCTGAGCAGGGAGCCCGATGCGGGGCTCCATCCCTGGACCCTGGGATCACGACCCAAGCCGAAGGTAGACGCTTAACGACTGAGCCACCCAGGCACCCCT
>NW_027838471.1:0-267 GCF_054177405.1 Leptonychotes weddellii
TTTTTTTTTTTTAAAGATTTTATTTATTTATTTGAGAGAGAGAGAATGAGAGACAGAGAGCATGAGAGGGAGGAGGGTCAGAGGGAGAAGCAGGCTCCCCGCCGAGCAGGGAGCCCGATGCGGGACTCGATCCCGGGACTCCAGGATCATGACCTGAGCCGAAGGCAGTCGCTTAACCAACTGAGCCACCCAGGCGCCCCCACCCTTCATCTTTCAATGGACACTGTTTTATGGCTCTTAAGGCTTTCTTCTGGGTCCATTTCTCCA
>NW_027838472.1:0-267 GCF_054177405.1 Leptonychotes weddellii
TTTTTTAATTTAAAAGTTTAATAGTAGTGACTTGCCATGAATCAAAGACTGTTTTCTTAGAAAAATATTGACTAAATTTAGTTTTCTCTTAGGAAATAAACACTTGTAAAATTTAAATGTGCTTGAGAAATACAAGCACAGTTTAAAAAGGAATGGTATTAATGGCTTTTTAATCAAGAAAATGGCTTATTAAAGCAAAGCAAAATAATTAATAGATCTTTTTCAATTGCATGCAGTTGGAAACTTGTAACTGAATGAATGATGACC
>NW_027838473.1:0-267 GCF_054177405.1 Leptonychotes weddellii
GGCTGCAGAGACAGAGCCGAGAAGTGGGCTCTCAGCTTGGGGTTGCCATAAACCGTGATCCGCGGCACAGTGGGGCCCCTGCTCCTCCAGCAGGGACCCAGCAAGTGGCAGATCTGGGGAGACTCACCTTCCTCCCCCGGGAGGAGTGGCGCAGGAGCACAGTGCAGGGATCTGCTGGGTTTGGAGACTCCACACGGGGTCGGGTGCCAGATAGAAACGGTCGGTCACAGGCCGGGTGAGCACGGAGTGTGGCCGGAGACCAGGGAG
>NW_027838474.1:0-267 GCF_054177405.1 Leptonychotes weddellii
TTCCTTACTTCCCTTCCTCAAGGACTGACCCTCTCTGCATTGCCTCTGCTTCTGTCCACAAGACTTAGAGATATGGCTCTGAAGCAGGTGTGACTGCTAGTTCTATCGCTAACCATGGAACCAATCTCTGAGTCTCGGGTTTTCCCACCTGTAAAATGGTAACAAGAATGGCAATCTCGGGCACTTGGGTGGCTCAGTTTGTTAAGCGACTGCCTTCGGCTCAGGTCATGATCCTGGCGTCCCAGGATCGAGTCCCGCATCGGGCTC
>NW_027838475.1:0-267 GCF_054177405.1 Leptonychotes weddellii
GATAAGGGTTTTGTGGGTATGCTGAAGAACGTCCTATTATGAGATGCATGCTAAAGTATTTATTTTTAAAAAAATTTTTTTTAAAGATTTCTTTAAGGGACACCTTGGTGGCTCAGTGGGTTAAGCATCTGCCCTCAGCTCAGGTCATGATCCCAGGGTCCTGGAATTGAGTCCCACATTGGGCTCCTTGCTCAGCAGGGAGCCTGTTTCTCCCTCTGCCTGCCGCTCCCCCTGCTTGTGCTCTCTTTCTGACGAATGAATGAATGG
>NW_027838476.1:0-267 GCF_054177405.1 Leptonychotes weddellii
GCATATAGTTCCCTATAGATGTTGTGATCTTAATGTTCTGAACATTTGCACATGCTGTTCCCACTAAGTTTGATACTGATTTAAGGAGCTCTGCAAAGTCTTCAGTGATCTAAACCTTCAGAATTCAAATTCACGATTGTAATAGTATGTGTTATGGACTGGAAGTTTGCATCCCACCAAAATTTGTAAGTTGAAACCCAGACTTCCAGTGTGGCTGTGTTTGGAGATGGGGCCTCTAAGGAAGTCCTAGGGTTATATGAGGTCATA
>NW_027838477.1:0-2250 GCF_054177405.1 Leptonychotes weddellii
ATAATTGCAACTGATTTCTGTGCATTGATTTTATATCCTGCCACTTTACTGAATTCCTGTATGAGTTCTAGGAGTTTTGGGGTGGAGTCTTTTGGGTTTTCCACATAAAGTATCCTATCATCTGCAAAGAGTGAGTTTGACTTCTTCTTTGCCAATTTGAATGCCTTTGATTTCTTTTTGTTGTCTGATTGCTGTGGCTAGGACTTCCAATACTATGTTGAATAGCAGTGGTGATAGTGGACATCCCTGCCATGTTCCTGACCTTAGGGGGAAAGCTCTCAGTTTTTCCCCATTGAGAATGATATTTGCTGTGGGTTTTCATAGATGGCTTTTATGATATTGAGGTATGTGCCCTCTATCCCTAGACTCTGAAGAATTTTAATCAAGAAAGGATGCTGTGCTTTGTCAAATGCTTTTTCTGCATCTATTGAGAGGATCATATGGTTCTTGTTCTTTCTTATATTAATGTATTGTATCACATTGATTGATTTGTGGATGTTGAACCAACCTTGCAGCCTAGGAATAAATCCCCCTTGGTCATGGTGAATAATCCTTTTACTGTACTGTTAGATCCTATTGGCTAGTATTTTGGTAAGAATTTTGGCATCCATGTTCATCAGGGTTATTGGTCTGTAATTATCCTTTTTTGATGAGGTCTTTATCTGGTTTTGGGATCCAGGTAATACTGGCCTCATAAAATGAGTTTGGAAGTTTTCCTTCCATTTCTATTTTTTGGGACAGTTTCAGAAGAATAGGTATTAATTCTTATTTAAGTGTTTGGTAGAATTCCCCTGGGAAGCCATCTGGCCCTGGGCTCTTGTTTTTTGGGAGATTTTTGATGACTGCTTCAATTTCCTCAGTGGTTATAGGTCTTTTCAGGTTTTCTATTTCTTCCTGGTTCAGTTTTGATAGTTGATACATCTCTAGGAATGCATCCATTTCTTCCAGATTATCTAATTTGCTGGCATAGAGTTGCTCATAATATGTTCTTATAATTGTTTGTATTTCTTTGGTGTTGGTTGTGATCTCTCCTCTTTCATTCATGATTTTGTTGATTTAGGATATTTCTCTTTTCTTTTTGATAAGTCTGGCCAGGGGCTTATCAATCTTATTAATTCATTCAAAGAACCAGCTCCTAGTTTCGTTGTTCTGTTCTACTGTTCTTTTGGTTTCTATTTCACTGATTTCTGCTCTTATCTTGATTATTTCTCTTCTCCTGCTGGGTTTAGGCTTTATTTGCTGTTCTTTCTCCAGCTCCTTTAGGTGGAGGGTTAGGTTGTGTATTTTAGACCTTTCTTATTTCTTGAGAAAGGCTTGTATTGCTCTATACTTTCCTCTTAGGACCGCTTTTGCTGCATCCCAAAGATTTTAAACAGTTGTGTTTTGATTTTCATTTGTTTCCATGAATTTTTTTAATTCTTCCTTAATTTTCTGGTTAACCCATTCATTTTTTAGTAAGATGCTCTTTAGCCTCCATGTATTTGAGTTCTTTCCAACTTTCCTCTTGTGATTGAGTTCTATGAAACTAGCATTGTGGTCCAAAATATGCAGGGAATGATCCCTATCTTTTGGTACCAGTTGAGACCTGATTTTTGACCTAGGATGTGATCTATTCTGGAGAATGTTCCATGGGCACTCGAGAAGAATGTGTATTCTGTTGCTTTGGGATGGAATGTTCTGAATATATCTGTGAAGTCCATTTGGTCCAGTGTGTCATTTAAAGACTTTATTTCCTTGTTGATCTTTTGCTTAGATGATCTGTCCATTTCAGTGAGGGGGGTGTAATGTCCCCTACTATTATTGTATTGTTGTTGATGTGTTTCTTTGCTTTTGTTATCAATCGGCTTATATAATTGGCTGCTCCCATGTTAGGGGCATAGATATTTACAATTGTTAGATCCTCTTGTTGGATAGACCCTTTAAGTAGGATATAGTGCCCTTCCTCATCTCTTATTATAGTCTTTGGTTTAAAATCTAATTTGTCTGATATAAGGGTTGCCCACCCCAGCTTTCTTTTGATGTACATTAACATGGTAAATGGTTTTCCACCCCCTCACTTTCAATCTGGAGGTGTCTTTGGGTCTAAAATGAGTCTCTTGCAGACAGCATATCAATGGGTCTTGTTTTTTTATCCAATCTGATACTGTGTCTTTTGATTGGGGCACTTAGCCCATTTACATTCAGGGTAACTATTGAAAGATAGGAATTTAGTGCCATTGTATTGCCTGTAAGGTGACTGTTACTGTATAT
>NW_027838478.1:0-267 GCF_054177405.1 Leptonychotes weddellii
TAAAAAATTTTAAGACAAAACAAAAGACAAGAAAGAAGAACATGCAGTAGACTATATGGCCCATAAAGCCTAAAATATTTTCCTTCTGGCACTTTACAGAAATTTGTCAACCTTTAATATGTAAGATAAGTGCCATCAGGACACTATGTCTAACGTGTGTTTGGGGGACTTGTGTGGTCTGGGTGAACCTCACAGAGAAGCTAAAGTTTATATAGGACTACAAATTGGAAAGAAAGGGAGAGGTCGCCGCAAAGGTGTGTGACGTGC
>NW_027838479.1:0-267 GCF_054177405.1 Leptonychotes weddellii
ACAAAGCAGAGGCAGGTGTTGTGTGCCCATTTCACAGACGAGAGAGCTGAGGCAGCACAGCCCCATCGAGTGCTCTGTGGGCCAGCCTTGGCAGAGGCACCACGATGGGACCCGCAGTCCCCCGGCTAACCTCACCAGGGGCCACACCTGGTGGTCACCGTGGGGTTCCTGGTCTCCGTGGGCCCCACCCAGAGCCCCCGGGTGTGAGCTCACACCAGCCCAGGCCTGAGAGACCCGGGTGTGACCCGGACTCTATTTCCCACCCAG
>NW_027838480.1:0-267 GCF_054177405.1 Leptonychotes weddellii
GTGTGTCGGGGTGCGGCCGGGGCGTGGGCGGGGCCAGCGGGTGTGTCGGGGTGGGGGCCAGCGGGTGTGTCGGGTGTGGCCCGGGCGGGGCCAGCGGCTGTGTCGGGGTGCGGCCGGGCGTGGGCGGGGCCAGCGGGTGTGTCGGGTGCGGCCGGGGCCAGTGGGAGCAGGCAGGCTAGGCGGCAGGTCCATGCGGACCACCTGTGAGAAGAGCGGGGCTAACACCCCCGTGTGTGTACCGAATGGCACCATTTCATAGGGAAACAA
>NW_027838481.1:0-267 GCF_054177405.1 Leptonychotes weddellii
CAACCACCACCACAACCACAGCAGCTGTAACCACAACCACAACAACCACCACAACCACCCCCCACAATCACAGCAGCCACAACCCCCACCCCTTGGTGGGTACTTGTTCTGGGGCTTCCTCAGTGCTTTGTAGACATTGGTTGTCTAATGCCTATCTTGGCCTACTTCCCTGCTGCTCAGGGAGAGGGAAGCTTGTCCCTGGTCACACTGACTTTGTGGCAGGCCTGCCTTCAGACCCCATTGTCTTCGCTCTGTCTTTCTCTCCGT
>NW_027838482.1:0-267 GCF_054177405.1 Leptonychotes weddellii
GTCAGATCTACATCATGAAAGTCACCCCACAGGGAACGGACAACGAACGTCCCTACATGCCGCTGAGCGCTGGGGCTCTCCAGGTCAGGAGGCCTGAGCCCTGCACCTGCTGTCCCTCCATCTGAGGGTCTGGAGCCCACCTCTCCGCCACACTGACTAGTGCAAGAGGACCAGAAGGCATCTGCAGTCCCTTCCTCGACAGCAATCGATGCTGGGCTTTCTCAACATACTAGGGCCAACAGAAGATGCAAAAACTCAGCACTGAAC
>NW_027838483.1:0-267 GCF_054177405.1 Leptonychotes weddellii
ATCTGCACACCCACTTCTAGAACTCTGGGATGCTAAGGAAGGCCGCCTGGAAGCCTATCTGTAGAAAAGGCATTCTTAAGGTTTTCAGACACTGCAAGGGTCCCTGTGTCCACACTTGGCCTTCAGGCCTTGGACCCACCTGTCTTCAAGAACTATATGAGTTTGGACAATGAGCATTTCAAAAGTCACCCATGGGAACAATGACCTGCTCTGAGTAAACCCTTGTGACCTTAATTCAGTTGGCAGAGGTGGAGGTGATGGAGAGAA
>NW_027838484.1:0-267 GCF_054177405.1 Leptonychotes weddellii
AAAAAAAAAAAAAAAGGACACTAGCCCTATCAGATTAGGGCCCCACCCTTAAGACCTCATTAACCTTAATTATCTCTCTCAAGGCCCTCTCTCCAAATACAGTTACCTTGGGGATTAGTGCTTCATCATATGAATTTTGAGGAAACAAGTTTATAATTTATAGTCATACCAGTGACTTTCTGAGACTACAGAAAAAAAACATCCTCTGTTTTTTTTTTTTTTTTGGGTACCAAATTACTTTATTTGAAGAATGGTACAAATGAAAGA
>NW_027838485.1:0-267 GCF_054177405.1 Leptonychotes weddellii
TCCATCCCAGGACCCTGGGATCATGACCTGAGCTGAAGGTAGAGGCTTAACCGATTGAGCCAACCATTTGCCCCTAATATGTAAATATTAAACAATACACTACTGCACAAGCAATGGGTCAAATTACAAAATCAAATGGCAAATCAAAATATGTCTCAAAACAAAAGAAAAAGAAAACACAATATTCCAAAACCTATGCGAGGCAGCAAAAGTCGACATTAGACTGAAGTTTATGCTACAAATGTGTGTATTCAGAAAAAAAGTTCA
>NW_027838486.1:0-267 GCF_054177405.1 Leptonychotes weddellii
ACCCACCCCATGTCCCAGTGAGTCACACTGGCTGCACCCTCTGGACTCTGAGGCTTGGGTCCACAGGTCCTGACCCGGTGCCAGCCTCCCCCATCCTACTGAGAGGCGGGCCCATCTCAGCTCAAACCCCAGGATGCTTTATGCCTCAGCCTGCCCAAGCAAGAGGGCACCAGGCACCAGGCGGCTTGTCTGGCGCCCAGTCCGGGGGGGATAGAGGCAGCTCTGCCTAAAGAGAGTGCTGGGGCTGACGAGGAGCCAGGGGCACGA
>NW_027838487.1:0-267 GCF_054177405.1 Leptonychotes weddellii
AAACAATGAATCATGGAACACTTCATCTAAAACTAATGATGTAATGTATGGGGATTAACATAAGAATAAAAAAAAAAAGAATCATCTGTTGACATTTAAATATCTACTGTGCAAAGGGAAAAGCAAGATTTGCATCCAACAATGCCACCTGGTTAATCCAGCAGTTTTTATAACCTGGCAAATTATTTTTATGCAATAGTGCATTTTTATGAAATTAGCTGGCTATTGTCAGTGTTCTAATCAACATTTTTCTCATCTCCCTTGCAT
>NW_027838488.1:0-2250 GCF_054177405.1 Leptonychotes weddellii
CCACCACTCCAGCAACCCTCAGTTTGTTTCCTGAGATTAAGAATTCCTCGTATCAGTGAGGTCATATGATACATGTCTTTCTCTGATTGACTTATTTCGCTCAGTATAATACCCTCCAGTTCCATCCACGTCATTGCAAATGGCAAGATTTCATTCCTTTTGATGGCTGCATAATATTCCATTGTATATATATATACCACATCTTCTTTATCCATTCATCTGCCCATTTTCTAATACAATCTTTTTGTTTCTTTTACTGTTGAGTTTTGAGAGTTATGAAATTATTTTAACTTTGAGTTTATTTTGCCTTTCTATATACATTTTAAAACAATCTCACCTATATCTACAAAAAAAACCTTCCTTGGATTTTGATAAAAAGTGTGTTAATCTTGTACATTAGTTCTGGAAGAATCAGCTCCTTTACCATGTTGAGTTTTCTGAATCATGAACCAGGTATATCTCTCCATTTATTTAGATCTTTGACTTCTCTCATAAAAGTTTCACAAGTTTTAGTATACAGTACATGCTTTGTTTGTAAGTAGTTTTGTATCTATAATTTTGTTGCCCATGTGGTCATTTTTACTATAAAGAAAAACAATTGATTTTTTTTAAGATTTTATTTATTTATTTGACAGAGAGAGAGAAAGCACAAGCAGAGGGAGTGGCAAGCAGAGGGAGAGGGAGAAGCAGGCTCCCTGCTGAGCAAGGAGCCTGATGCAGGCTGGATCCCAAGGCCCTGGGATCATGACCTGAGCTGAAGGCAGATGTTTAACCAACTGAGCTACCCAGGCACCCCAACAATTGATTTTTGTATATTGATTTTGTATCCTGTGAGCTTGTTAAATTCACTTATTTCTAAGATTAGATTTCTTCATATTTTATAAACAGATAATCATGTAATCTGTAATAGTGACAGTTTGATCTTTTTCCTTTCTATTCTGTTTGCTTTTTATTTTCCATTCTTGCCTTACTTCATCAGCAAGACTTAAGGGACGCCTGGGTGGCTCAGTTGGTTAAGCGTTTGCCTTCAGGTGGGGTCATGATCCCAGGGTCCTGGGATGGAGTCCCACATGGGGCTCCTTGCTTGGTGGGGAACCTGCTTCTCCCTCTGCCTGCCGCTCCCCCTGCTTGCGTGCTCTCAATCTCTCTCTCTCTCTGACAAATAAATAAATAAAATCTTTAAAAAAAAAGACTTAAGGTGATAAGTTGAATTCAATGGTGAGAGCAGATATTCTTGACTATTCCATCTTAAGGGAAAATAATCATTAGTATAATGTCAGTTGTAGGATTCTTGTAGATGCTTTTTATGAAACTAAGGAAGTTACTCTATCATTCCTATTTTTCAAAGAGCTCTTATCATGAATGGGTGTTAAATTTTACCAAATGCTTTTTCTGCATCAATTACTATGATCATGTGATTTTTCTTCTTTAGCCTATAAATACAGTGTATAACCTTGATCAAATTTTTAATGTTAAACCAGTTTTGCCTCCACAATAGGTATGGTGTATAATTCATAATTCATTTTATATAATTCTTATGTTATTAATTATAATTTTGTTAAGGATTTTTTAGACTGTATCATTAAAGGATATTGGTCTAAAGTTTTCTCTTGTTGTATTGTTTTCTCTGGTTTTGATTTTAGTAAAATAAATTGGAAAGAATTATTTTCCTCTTCAATTTACTGCAAGACACAATTGATGTTGATTCTTCTATAAAGGTGTGGTAACATTCTCCATGGAAACAATCTGTGCCTAGAGATTATGTTTTTGGATTGCTTTTAGTTACAAATTAGATTTCCTGAATAGCTAAAAGGCTATTCAGATTACATACTTCATAATGGGTAAGTTTGGTAGTTTGTGCTTTTCAAGGAATTGGTCCATTTCATCTAAGCTGTCAAATTTATGTGTGCAGACTTGTCCATTTTACTCCTTCATTACCATTTGGATATCTGCAGGATCCATAGTATCCTCTGTTTCATTACTGGTATTGGTAATGTGTTCTCTCTTCCCTTCTTCCTCTTGTGTATGTGTGTGTGTGTGTGTGTGTGTGTGAGAGAGAGAGAGAGAGAGAGAGAGAGATTTGTCAGTTTTGTTTATCCTTTCAAAGAAAAAGTTTTGTATTTCATTGATTTCCTCTACTGTTTCCTCTATTGTTGTTGTGCTTCTAATTTCACCATTCCATGTTTTTCTATAATTTTCCTTCCTTCTGCTTGCTTTATGTTTACTTTTCTAGGTTCTGGAGGTAGAAGC
>NW_027838489.1:0-267 GCF_054177405.1 Leptonychotes weddellii
CACTACATCCTTGCAAATCTGGTGAGTGCAATGTACTGCTGGTGTTCAGCTTATGCGTCTTTGCAAATACGGGCCCTACCTTGCTTCTGCAGCCCCCAGCTGATGGGAACTGCCTGGGTGGGAGAGGCAATTGAGAGCTGCAATACTAAGCTTGCCTTTTCCCCTCCACATCCCCACTTGTCAAACCACAGCACCCTGTCGGTAAACTTTTCATCTTCCTTAGAAGAGAGGGTCATCACACTCACTGATATGAGGAATTCTTAATCT
>NW_027838490.1:0-267 GCF_054177405.1 Leptonychotes weddellii
GCTAATAATGCTTCCTATGCCAAAAGCATGGAATGATTTAAAAAAAAAAAAAATACACCTGCAAATTCAAAAAAAAACCCAACCTCTACGGAGAATCTCTGTTTTAAGGGTTCCGGATCTATCTGTACTCCTAATCTTTATCTGAGCGATTTTTTTAGGAGCAACTATAGTATCATTTTGGTGACTTATCTGGCAAGTTATGGATTTTGAACAGCTCCTTTGAGAAATGTCCTCAATTTTACCCTTTACCACATGCCATATCTGTCA
>NW_027838491.1:0-267 GCF_054177405.1 Leptonychotes weddellii
AAATATGAGGGGAAAACATTTTTAAATTATCCATTAATCCACAATGTAAAGATAGCAACTGTGAAGCTTTTAATGCATTTCTGTTTGGTGGTTCTTTGTGTATATTTGTATGTTTGTTTATAAATATTTTACGAAATTATCATATATTTTTTTGTGTCTGTCCCCTGGTGTATTTTAACTATGGAAAATTAAAAAAAAATTTTTTTATTGTTCTGTTAATCCCCATACATTACATCATTAGTTTTAGATGTAGTGTTCCATGATTCA
>NW_027838492.1:0-267 GCF_054177405.1 Leptonychotes weddellii
CTTTCTGGAAGGTAGGACGTGCGGAGAAGTGAATCCGAGGCGATATTCGGGAGGATAGACGGCGGGGGAGGGGCCTCCGTCGGCCGCTTCTGGCAAGTGATAGAACCACGGAGCACAAAATCGGAACTTTTAAAAGTCTGCTCCGCTGAGGGACGTCACTCCGGTGGCTAAGCGGGGGGTGGAACCCTCCGGGACAGTGCGGTCTCAGGACCCTCGGGGTCACAGAAAGACTGGGGGTGCCTGAGTGCAGCAGAGCTCCCAGGTATC
>NW_027838493.1:0-267 GCF_054177405.1 Leptonychotes weddellii
CATGACCTGAGCCGAAGGCAGTCGCTTAACCAACTGAGCCACCCAGGCGCCCCTAGCATGAATGTTCTTAATGTCGCGGAAGTGGGGCTTTAGAAATGGGTGAGACGGTAACTTTTATGTGGCATGTAGTTTACCACAATTTGAAAACTATTTAAATGTTCAGCTCTTATAAACTTGTACAGCACTTTGCAAACTAAAACACTTATTTTTAATGAGATACATTGACATATAACATTGTGTCAGTTTAAGTTGTACACCTGTTGATTC
>NW_027838494.1:0-267 GCF_054177405.1 Leptonychotes weddellii
TCAGTGGTATTAAATATATTCTGTGCTACCATCCTCACCATCCATCTCCAAAACTCTTTTCACCTAGTAAAACAGTCACTCCCCAACCCCTTCCCCCTGGCCCCCACTAACCACTCTCTTACTTTCTGTCTGTAGGATTTTGACCTAAGTAACTCATATAAGAGGAATAATCATACGGTATTTGTCTTTTTTTTTTTTTAAGATTATTTATTTATTTATTTGACAGAGAGGGACACAGCGAGAGAGGGAACACAAGCAGGGGGAGCG
>NW_027838495.1:0-267 GCF_054177405.1 Leptonychotes weddellii
GATAAGGGTTTTGTGGGTATGCTGAAGAACGTCCTATTATGAGATGCATGCTAAAGTATTTATTTTTTAAAAAATTTTTTTTAAAGATTTCTTTAAGGGACACCTTGGTGGCTCAGTGGGTTAAGCATCTGCCCTCAGCTCAGGTCATGATCCCAGGGTCCTGGAATTGAGTCCCACATTGGGCTCCTTGCTCAGCAGGGAGCCTGTTTCTCCCTCTGCCTGCCGCTCCCCCTGCTTGTGCTCTCTTTCTGACGAATGAATGAATGG
>NW_027838496.1:0-267 GCF_054177405.1 Leptonychotes weddellii
GCATATAGTTCCCTATAGATGTTGTGATCTTAATGTTCTGAACATTTGCACATGCTGTTCCCACTAACTTTGATACTGATTTAAGGAGCTCTGCAAAGTCTTCAGTGATCTAAACCTTCAGAATTCAAATTCACGATTGTAATAGTATGTGTTATGGACTGGAAGTTTGCATCCCACCAAAATTTGTAAGTTGAAACCCAGACTTCCAGTGTGGCTGTGTTTGGAGATGGGGCCTCTAAGGAAGTCCTAGGGTTATATGAGGTCATA
>NW_027838497.1:0-267 GCF_054177405.1 Leptonychotes weddellii
AATCAGGGGAAGCTGCAGGCAGAGGGAGAAGCAGACTTCTGCTGAGCAGGCAGCCCAGTGTGGGACTAGATCCCAGGACCCTGGGATCATGACCTGAGCCGAAGGCAGAAGCTTAACGACTGAGCCACCCAGGCGTCCCTTGATCCCTTTATTTTTAATTTTTAATGGTAACATAATGATTAATGATGTGGATTTAGAACCTGGGTACCTCAATTCAAATTTCAACTCCACCACTTAGCAGCTGTATAACGTCAGCCAAGATACTGA
>NW_027838498.1:0-267 GCF_054177405.1 Leptonychotes weddellii
GCAGGGAGTCTGCTTTGCCCTCTGACCCTCCCCCTCTCATGTGTGCTCTCTCTCTCTCATTCTGTCTCAAAAAAAAAAAAAAAAAAAAGACAGAGAACAGGAAATTAGATGTTTTAAATTCAGAGATTTGTAAAACCGGAGAGGACTATAAGAACCAGGAAGAGACCATCTGATTTCCACACTTGGGGGAATTTGCTTAGTATAGACACTGAAAATCATGGGCAAAAAAATCACTATGAGGAAATAACAAGTAGATGGATATATAAA
>NW_027838499.1:0-2250 GCF_054177405.1 Leptonychotes weddellii
GGGGGGGCGGCGGGCTGCGCTGGGGCGGCGCGGCCGCTCCTCACCTGATTGTCCATGGCTGGCGCCCCGCCCCGCCCCCGGGCCCCGCGTCGCTCGCCGCCGCCGCCGCTCAGCGCCGCCCCGCCGCCCTCATTGTCTGTCAGGCGCCGCCACCGCCGCCGCTCCCGGCTGCCCGCCCGCCCGCCAGCCCCGCGGAACCGGAAACCACCGCCAGTCCGGGTCGCGCACCGACCGCGGGCCCCCGCCGCCGACTCTGGCCTGCCGCCCCGACTGACAGCGGCCTGGGCTAATCTGCAGCACGGACGGCCGCTCCTGGGGCGGGACTTCCTGCCTGGCGGGGGCCTGCCGGGCTGCGGTCGGAGGGACGAAGCCCCCAGCCAATGGGAAGCCCGAACCGGAGAGGCGGTGGGAGGGAGGGAGGGAGGCGCGAGGCGAGCCCCGCGGAGGAGAGCGCGAGGTGTGCGCCGCACGTGGAGGGGGGCGGGGGCGGGACGGGCGTGCCGCGCCTGCGCACTGCGGCCCGCAGGGGGCGCTGCCTCGTGGCCGGAGCTTCCCGGGGCCTGAGCCTAACCTGGTCCAGATGAGGTGGCGGTTCGAGCTCTGGGGAGGGAGCCCTAGGAACACTTTTGTTTCCTGGCCACGTGTTGCTACCGTGTCATGGAATGGGCTCTGGGCTCTGGAACTGGAAATTAATTTTCCAATGCTGGATCTGCATCAGGGAAAGCCTGGTCGACTCACCTCTCCCCCCTGAGTCTCAGTTTGCGCATCTGTGAAATGGGAACACTCAGGACCTTGTAATGCTAGTTCATATTAACTTGAATGAGACACGTTTGAAATCTTCTACATTAAAATGATCAAGAAAGTCTTGTTTTAGGGCGCCTGGGTGGCTCAGTTGGTTAAGTGACTGCCTTCGGCTCAGGTCATGATCCTGGAGTCCCTGGATCGAGTCCCGCATCGGGCTCCCTGCTCGGCAGGGAGTCTGCTTCTCCCTCTGACCCTCCTGACCCTCCCCCTCTCATGCTCTCTCTCTCTCAGTCTCTCTCTCAAATAAATAAATAAAATTAAAAAAAAAAAGTCTTGTTTTATCCATGAAATTTATCATGCTAATCCCTCTAAAACCGTTTCTTAATTTACCCATAATCATATAATTTCAATTTGTAAACTTTGTTTAGATGAGATAGAGACATATCGCTCCATCTTTTTTAGGATCTTGCAAGCCACTTGTCTCTCGGACAATAGGACTTCTGCCTGCAACTTGGGCACCCTTGTACAGTTATTTTATTTTTGAAAGATTTTATGTATTTGTTTGAGAGAGAGGCAGAGAGCAACAGGGAGCACAAGTGGGGAGGAGAGGGAGAAGCAGGCTCCTCGCTGAGCAGGGAGCTTGACTCGGGGCTCCATCCCAGGACCCTGGGATCATGACCTGAGCTGAAGGCAGACACTTAACCAACTGAGCCACCCAGGCACCCCTGTACATTTATTTTAAATTTCTTCTTATAATAAACCAGGGCTTTTGGTTTGCTTGGGGTTTTCTTGCCCTCCCCTTCACATTTAAGTGTCGGCCAAGTATTCTTTAGGTAATCAGGGCACTACTTTGCTCTGAAGAACAGCACCAGGAAATCAGTAACTTTGGAATGAACATAATTCCATGTAAAACTCTGAAGAAGGCCAAATGCTGTCATAGTAATACTGCACCTTTTTGGGGCTGGGTGTGCTGGGGGCAAGAAATGAAGGACATGCTGAGAAAATACGCAACAACTTTAATGTGGGTACAACTTTTTTTTTTTTAATCCTATAACTGGATATAAGTGGATCAGTAGTTCTAAGTGGTCCTTGAAACAGCAGGTTCGGCATCCCCTGGGAACTTTATTCAAAATGCAAATTCTGGTCTCCCTTGATTTACAGAATCAGAAACTCTGGGTGCGTGGCCTGCACCCAGAGGGATGGTTGAACTAGTTCTGCAGATGATAGTGAAACTTACTCAAAATTTCAGAACCACCACCCCAGGTAAAGGACAAAAATTGGGGGGTTAGCCATTTGTCTCTAAAGGAAGCTTGCAGTGAAAAACCTTCAGGCTACAGTTGTTGCAAGGAAGAGCTTCAGGAACTCAGCCACCTCCCCCTTACTCATCTGGGAAATTCTCCTTAAGTTAGATTCTGAACTGTTGAGGGTTTTCAAAACTATATCCCCAGGGCTCCCACTAAATCAAGCATAACCCTTTAAGAATCAGAAAGAATAATGGGAAAACAA
>NW_027838500.1:0-267 GCF_054177405.1 Leptonychotes weddellii
ATTATTGAGATTTTATATATGCTTTCGTTGTGGCTAGTTTTTGCAACCCAGTGTGTATTACGTCTTTGTTTTTTTTTTTTAAAGATTTTATTTATTTATTTGACACATCGAGAGAGATAGCAAGAGAGAGAGAAAGAGAGAAAGAGCACAAGCAGGGGGAGCGGCAGGCAGAGGGAGAAGCAGGCTTCCTGCATGAGCAGGGAGCCCGATGCGGGGCTCGATCCCAGGACTCTGGAATCATGACCTGAGCCGAAGGCAGTGGTTTAA
>NW_027838501.1:0-267 GCF_054177405.1 Leptonychotes weddellii
TTTAGTACCCTGGATATGTCTTGCCAGGCCTTTCTGGCTTGCCAGGTCTCTGTGGATAGGTCTGACACTATTCTGATGTTCCTCCCTCTGTATGTAAGGACTCTCTTCCCCCTAACTACCCCTAAGATGGTTTCCTTGGTTCTAAGATTTTTGAGTTTAACTATTACATGCTGGGGTGTTGGCCTGTTTTCCTTGATCTTGGGAGTTGTCTTCTCTGCCTCTAGGACAGAAATTTCTGTTTCATTCCCCAGATTAGGGAAGTTCTCA
>NW_027838502.1:0-267 GCF_054177405.1 Leptonychotes weddellii
TTTGCATATAATGAAAAAGGCATTACTTTTTTAAAAAATTAAAGTGTTTAAAGCTCTACAATTATGCAGTAAACCTGTTTGCCTTCACAAGGAAAGATACCCATCACATACTGTTGATGGAAAAAGCATGTAGCAAAACGCCACGCGTAAGGGATTTCTGATTCATATTTGGATGAGAAAGACCTTCATTCCCATGGAGACAAGAGAAATCAAGACAAAATTACACTTTTCTAAGGGTGGGAAGAGAAGAGGACAGAAGGAAACCTT
>NW_027838503.1:0-267 GCF_054177405.1 Leptonychotes weddellii
TTGCATATAATGAAAAAGGCATTACTTTTTTAAAAAATTAAAAGTGTTTAAAGCTCTACAATTATGCGGTAAACCTGTTTGCCTTCACAAGGAAAGATACCCATCACATACTGTTGATGGAAAAAGCATGTAGCAAAACGCCACGCGTAAGGGATTTCTGATTCATATTTGGATGAGAAAGACCTTCATTCCCATGGAGACAAGAGAAATCAAGACAAAATTACACTTTTCTAAGGGTGGGAAGAGAAGAGGACAGAAGGAAACCTT
>NW_027838504.1:0-267 GCF_054177405.1 Leptonychotes weddellii
TCCTGTCCTACCCCATGAAGCTGTGTGAGTTTACATCTTCTTTGTAACCAGTAGAAGGGACGGAGGTGCAGTTGTGTCTTCTGAGGCTAAGTCAGACAAGGCCATGCAACTTCCATCTTGCTTGCTGGAACCCCCATGCTGGATCCTGACCTGCCACGTAAGCAGTCTGACTGCTCTAAGGCAGCCATGCTGGGAGGAATTCCCCTGAGACTATAAGACTATGTGGACAGAGAGAGATGCCTGGCCAGCCCCCGGCTGCTCAAGCTC
>NW_027838505.1:0-267 GCF_054177405.1 Leptonychotes weddellii
TATGTAGCTCTAGTAATCAGAATTGTGTGGTCCTGGCAGAGCACCAGACACATGGATCAATGGAGCATAATAGAGGACCCAGAAATAGATCCAAATATGTTCAACTGATTTTTGACCAAGGTCAAAAGTAAGTCAGTGGAGGAAAGAGACTTTTCAACAAATGGTTCTGGAGCAATTAGACATCCATAGGCAAAAAAAAGTCTTCAACCTAAATCTCACACCTTATACAAAAATTAATTCAAAATGGATCATGGACTTAAAATGTAA
>NW_027838506.1:0-267 GCF_054177405.1 Leptonychotes weddellii
TAAAGGAACACTATTGACCATGGAGGTCTTTTTTCTACCTTTCCAAATCTTATATATCGTTCCAAACCCAGCTCATTCTACCTCCCTAAAGTCTTCTCTGAGGATCCTGTCAAAAGTGATATATATAATGCATAAGAACTTTGACTGGTAAAAGCTACTGGGGGGGGCGGAGCAAGATGGCGGAGGAGTAGGAGACCTGAATTTCGTCTCCTCTCAGGAATTCAGCTGGATAGGGATCAAACCATTCTGAACACCTACAAACTCAAC
>NW_027838507.1:0-267 GCF_054177405.1 Leptonychotes weddellii
AATTATTAAACAGAAAAAAAAAAGAACTTAAAAACCTGTGAGTAGAAGGAATTTTCCTTATACTGATGAATGGTACCTACAAAATACAGGAAAGAACATACTAAATGATGAAAAAGTTAAGTGCATGTCCTTAAAAGTTATAGCAAGTAAAATATATAAACCACTGGAAAGCAAGAAACAAAACTGATGTTTGCAGATCTTATGATTGCCTACAAGGAAAAAATGCAAAAGATTCTCTAACAGATTGTTATATTTAGTAAAAGATTT
>NW_027838508.1:0-267 GCF_054177405.1 Leptonychotes weddellii
TTTTAAATTTTATATATTATATATCAAAGTAGACAAATATAGGTCTAAATAGGTATAGATAACAGCTGTAGATCTTGGTATAGATACAGATGGTGGCTGGTGAGTTAGGTAGAAAGATACACTGCACAATGTTAACAGTTGTAACTTCTGAGTAATAAGATTATGGAAGGTTTAATTATTTTTGCTATAATTCTCTATACCTTCAAATTTTTCTCTCATTAATGTGTATTGAGTTTATAATAAAAATGAGCTATAAATATTACTTAA
>NW_027838509.1:0-267 GCF_054177405.1 Leptonychotes weddellii
TTGTGTATTTTTGCTTTTCTTGCCCTTGCCTGAGGAGACAGATCCAAAAACATGTTGCTAATAAGACTGATGCCTAAGAGATTTCTTTTTCTTTTAAGAGTTTTATGGTTTCTACCTATGTTTTCTTTTAAGAAACTAACTATATTTTCTTTCAGTTTTATGGTTTCAGATCTTACATTTAGGTCTTTTTTTTTTTTTTTTTTTTTTAAAGATTTTATTTATTTATTTGACAGAGAGAGACACAGCGAGAGAGGGAACACAAGCAGG
>NW_027838510.1:0-2250 GCF_054177405.1 Leptonychotes weddellii
ACAGATCTGTGATTCAATAGCCTTGCACAATTCACAGCGCTCACCATAGCACATACACTCCCCAATGTCTATCACCCAGCCACCCCATCCCTCCCACCTCCACCACTCCAGCAACCCTCAGTTTGTTTCCTGAGATTAAGAATTCCTCATATCAGTGAGGTCATATGATACATGTCTTTCTGATATTTCGCTATACCCTCCATTTTTAAATCAAAAGTGAGAACACTATCAAATGAGCAACAAGCTATAAAAACTAAACATGTATCAACAGATTTTAGTCTTATAAAATATCTTTTATCAGCTAAAATGATGTCTTTCACAGTATGCCTTATCACTATTGTGTTGCACTGTAACTAATAAGTGGTCAACAATTATCTTTTACAATGTAAAATTTTAAAGAATGTATTTTTCTGTTATTAATTGCCCAGTATCTGAAAGCAACACCACATTGACTGTTTTTCCTACCTACTGGCCAATCTTTACTTAGCAACCTGTGCTCCCTCCGATGCGTTCAGTCTAAGCACTGCCTGAGCAGAAGTCTCAGAAGAAGGGGGTAGCAAGCAGCCAAGAGTGGGAGAGATCAGATCAGTTTTCTTCTGGAACCTTCCCAAGGCACTCTATTAGGTTTTCTCTGGACAGGCTTTATAAGTCACCATATTACCTCACTAACCATGAGATATTTATGAACGATGGGAAAGCATCTCACAGTTCTGGCAAATAGTAGGCAGCATCTGTTCATCTCTGTGGCTTCATGTCTCAATACTTCCCATACCCTCTTTTCCATCTCTTGTATTCTCTGGCCATACTCAACTACCATCACCTCTCTCTCAGCTCTGGAAATTTGCATATATTGCCCCTAATGCTTTTTCGTATTACTCTCTGACCAGTTAACATTTCTTTTGGGAAACAACAGTCTTGAGTTTTTCCACAGAGCTCTGTCGTCTAGGCTAAGCTTCCCTCTTCTATCCACCCACAGCTTTCTGTCCTTGCCTGTTACAATCCAGTTGTGATAGGTCTAGGACAGTATATCCACTTGTTTTTCCTATACACTGTAAGTATTCTGAGAGTAAACAATACGCCTTATATGACTCTGTATTCCAAATTTTAGACAGCAGACCATCAATACATGTTTGTGAAGGAATGGGTATATAAACTAAAACTCTCAAAGGTATGGAATTTTTTGTTCTACCCAAGATTTTTAGAACAGACATTTCCTAGAAGCCTGTAAATCAAAATCCTATCGACTTCTCTGGTTATTTCAGGAAATATATTCTACCAAAAAGATGGTATATCTAAAAATATAATATAAACTTCATATAGCAAGCCTAAAAAAAGACTGTAGTCTTTACTTTATAATATAGCTTTTGTACAAAAAGGGGAAAAAATAATATCCATAATCTTAACAGATTCACTAAAAGCACATATATAGAAGACTTAAAGAAAACATTCTAAAATACAATAATTATCTTTAGATGGCTGTATTATTATGTTCCATCATATCTTTTTTTTTTAATTTTATGTTAATTTATTATGTTATGTTAGTCACCATACAATACATCATTAGATTTTGATGTAGTGATCCACGATTCATTGTTTTCATATAACACCCAGTGCTCCATGCAGTACGTGCCCTCCTTAATACCCATCACCGGGCTAACCCATCCTCCCACCCTCCTCCCCTCTAAAACCCTTAGTTTGTTTCTCAGAGTCCACAGTCTCTCATGATTCGTCTCTCCCTCCGATTCCCACCCCCCTTCATTTTTCCCTTCCTTCTCCTAATGTCCTCCATGCTATTCCTTATGTTCCACAAATAAGTGAAACCATATGATGACTGACTTTCTCTGCTTGACTTATTTCACTTAGCATAATCTCCTCCAGTCCCATCCATGTTGACGTAAAAGTTGGGTATTCATCCTTTCTGATGGCTGAGTAATATTTCATTGTATATATGGACCACATCTTCTTTATCCATTCATCTATTGTACGGCATCTTGGCTCTTTCCACAGTTTGGCTATTGCGGACATTGCTGCTATGAATATTGGGGTGCATATGGCCCTTCTTCTCACTACATCTGTGTCTTTGGGGTAAATACCCAGTAGTGCAATTGCTGGATCATAGGGTAGCTTTATTTTTAATTTTTTGAGGCACCTCCACACTGTTTTCCAAAGTGGCTGAACCAATTTGCATTCACACCAACACTGTAAGAGGGTTCCCCTTTCTCCACAACCTCTCCAACATTTGTTGTTTCT
>NW_027838511.1:0-267 GCF_054177405.1 Leptonychotes weddellii
TCATATGGGACATATTCTTCTGTCTCTTCATTTTGTCTAATTATCTGTGTGCTTTTTCCCCCCCTCTGTGTTAATAAAGTCAGCTCCATGTCCTCCTCTTGAAAGTAGTGGCCTTATTAAGAAGGGGTCTTATAGGCCCTACAGTGTAGTATCCACCATGGCAGAGTGGAAGCACAGAGGAACCTGACACTTGAGATGTACCTCCTGTGTGTGATATGCACATCTGCTGTTTTGGTTAAGTCACTCTGTTTTTTTGTCCAGTCATCT
>NW_027838512.1:0-267 GCF_054177405.1 Leptonychotes weddellii
CCATCTTGAATGACCTTCCTGAAATATTAGCACTCAGAGCCTCATTATGGACATTGTGTTTAATTTTCTTTTTTTTTTTTTAAAGATTTTATTTATTTATTTGAGACAGAGAGAATGAGAGAGACAGAGAGCACATGAGAGGGGGGAGGGTCAGAGGGAGAAGCAGGCTCCCTGCTGAGCAGGGAGCCCGATGCGGGACGCGATCCAGGGACTCCAGGATCATGACCTGAGCCGAAGGCAGTCGCTTAACCAACTGAGCCACCCAGG
>NW_027838513.1:0-267 GCF_054177405.1 Leptonychotes weddellii
CTCCCCCCTCTTGTGCTCTTTCTCTCTCTCAAATAAATAAATAAAATCTTTAAAAAAAAAAGAGAGAGAAACGTCTTATTTCATGACAAATAACCAAGTTAATTATGTACTCATCACATACATCCATTTCAAGCACTGGGTTCTACAATTCTGTCCCCCAGTCTCCCTTGACGTGATTCCTTCTTCACCACTGCTGCTCACTTCACCCTCATCTGTAGACTGCAATAGTGCAATAGATTCCTAACTGGCTCTCCCAGTTAGGCTGTC
>NW_027838514.1:0-267 GCF_054177405.1 Leptonychotes weddellii
CTCCTCCCACGGCGGGTCCTGAGGAGGCCGGGCTCCTGTCCGTGTGGACGGGGCCCCGCATCCTCCAGAGCGGATCCCGTCAGCATGGATGCGGCCCCACATCCTCCACAGTGGGTCCTGAGGAGGCCGGACTCCTGTCCTTGTGGACACCGCCCCATGTCCTCTAGAAGCCTCCACAGCGGGTCCTGTGGGTATGGACGCGGACCCACGTCCTCCCGAAGCCTCCGCAGCGGGTCCTGAGGAGGCCGGGCTCCTGTCAGCGTGGAC
>NW_027838515.1:0-267 GCF_054177405.1 Leptonychotes weddellii
TCAGCTTTGAAGTGGCTCATTTCTTCCCTGCAGAAATACAGAAGACAGTTGCTAACCTTATTTTTCTTTCCTTCTCCAAGTGAGAAAAAAAAGAAGAGAAGCAGAGAAATGAAATTCTGAATAATGAATGTTTAAATATTGACGAAGGTTTGAGTCTAATGGTGTGAGGGAGAATGTGCCACACAATAGCGCCTCCGCGGCAGGATCTACAAAGGGAGGCGTTTTGCTAGAACCTCTCAGGCCCCTTCCAGCAGCTAAATTCTCGGA
>NW_027838516.1:0-267 GCF_054177405.1 Leptonychotes weddellii
TGAAAAATATCCAAACTTGAGCAAAAAGGGAAAAATAAGGAAAAAAACAGAAGAAAAAAAAAAAAAAACCCTAACATATTTCTGATTGGGGTCCCAGAAGGAAAGGAGAGAATTGGGTAGAAGCATTATTTGAAAATGATCAAAAATGTTCTAAAACTGATGAAAAATATCAATCAATAGAATTAGTATTTAAGTCAATGAATCAAGCAAGGTGTTTTGTTTTGTTTTTTAAATCAGCCTCTGTGCAAGGGTTTGCAGGGAAATGAT
>NW_027838517.1:0-267 GCF_054177405.1 Leptonychotes weddellii
AGTGATTAGAAGTGGGAGGTCAGTAAAAAGGAGAGGCAAAGGATGACTCCCAGATTGCTAGACTGAGCCGCCATGTGGGTGGGGCCACCATTTACTAAGAAAGCAGAGACTGGGAGAGAAAACACAGAGTGGAAAGATGATGGGGGTTCGTTTATAATAAAATTGACCTTTCCAGGTTGCTCTCAGTCTTAGAAACATTGTACGTGAGGTACCTGGCAGAGTACCTGGCATGTCGTGGGTGCTTGATAAATGCTGACTCTTATTCTC
>NW_027838518.1:0-267 GCF_054177405.1 Leptonychotes weddellii
ACGGCTGCCAGGCCCAAGGCAGGACACAGCGGAGACCACAGTCCAGAGGCTCAGGAGCCCATCCACAGCCCAGGGCCACCTGAAGTGCCCACGGGGTCCCTAGCCATATTCGCAGGCTCCAGCAGCCGGAACAAGGGGGTGCCCACCCTGCTTACCCTAACTCAACCCACGCCTGGCTCCATAGCAGAAGATGGATGGGCGGGCCGGGGCGGGAACTGCAGAGCAGGGGCCACAGGTGAACGCCAGCAGGCAGACGCAAGTGCGTGT
>NW_027838519.1:0-267 GCF_054177405.1 Leptonychotes weddellii
GCGCCTGGGTGGCTCAGTCGTTAAGCGTCTGCCTTCGGCTCAGGTCATGATCCCAGGATCCTGGGATTGAGTCCCACATCGGGCTCCCTGCTCGGCGGGAAGCCTGCTTCTCCCTCCCCCACTCCCCCTGCTTATGTTCCCTCTCTCGCTGTGTCTCTCTCTGTCAAATAAATAAATAAAATCTTTAAAAAAAAAAAAAGAATAAGGGGTCAAGATGTCACAGGGTATGTAGGTGCAGTGGAATACACTGATTGGCTATAGGGGAAA
>NW_027838520.1:0-267 GCF_054177405.1 Leptonychotes weddellii
TGACAGAAAAATGTGTGTATATCTCTCTCACAGCTCATACTTTCTTTAAAATTCTTTAATAGAGGTGAGCCTGGGTGGTTCAGTCATTAAGTGTCTGCCTTTGGCTCAGGTCATGACCCCAGGGTCCTGGGATCAAGCCCCGCATCAGGCTCCCTGGTCTGAGGGAAGCCTATTTCTCTCTCTCCCACTTCCCCTGCTTATGTTCCCTCTCTCGCTGTCTCTCTCTGTCAAGTGAATGAATACAATCTTTAAAAAAATATTCTTTAA
>NW_027838521.1:0-2249 GCF_054177405.1 Leptonychotes weddellii
GTCGTTGCAAATGGCAAGATCTCATTCCTTTTGATGGCTGCATAATATTCCATTGTATATATATACCACATCTTCTTTATCCATTCATCTGTCGATGGACATCTTGGCTCTTTCCACAGTTTGGCTATTGTGGACATTGCTGGATAGCCATTCTTTTTTAAAGTAAGCTCTTTGCCCAACATGGGGCTTGAACTCACAGCCCTGAGCACATGCTCTACCAACTGAGCCAGCCAGGTGACCCTTGATGATAGCCATTCTAACAGA
The DNA here is from genome assembly GCF_054177405.1 of Leptonychotes weddellii. Classification (NCBI taxonomy): domain Eukaryota; kingdom Metazoa; phylum Chordata; class Mammalia; order Carnivora; family Phocidae; genus Leptonychotes; species Leptonychotes weddellii. The sequence goes on from NW_027838521.1 coordinate 265, forward strand.
TATGAACTGATATCACATTGTGGTTTTTATTTGCATTTCTCTAATGATTACTGATGTTTAGCATCTTCTCACTTGCCTGATGGCCATTTAGATGTCCTGGTTTATCCCTTCTTAGAAGATTCCTCATCTTTCTGCATTGGCAAAGATAAGAGAAACGGTCTCTTCCTTCTTATAAGAAAGCCACTCTCGTTGTTTAGTTCATTTCAGCTTCTATGTGTCTTCAACTCTCAAATGTTTTTCAAAAACTATGATATTATAGCTTCTCAGGCTTGTTTTGGTGTTTGGTGTGAACTCTATTGTTTCTTGTAATTTTCTACACAGAACCTAGCACAGGACTCCTAATGTTTTTAACCTTGGGATATAGATATATATCCTTAACTCTGTCTGTCTAGCTAGATATAGATATAGATATAGATATAGATATACATATAGATATAGATATATAGCTATGGTTATAGCTTATTTCTCTATTTCTCATTTATAATGCTAGGAACAGTATATTCTCTCAATTCACTTATGATTCTTGCTGGAATTTGTTCTGTTATATGGATCTTTTAAAAATTTTAGTTATTGAGTAGATCAGTTTTACTATGACTTCTTTCTCTCATTGTATCAATCATGTTTCCATCTTAAACTCATTTATTCTGGTATCATAATATTTACTGTGTTGCTCTTTTCTAATCTTAATTAACTTAAATATTTTATAAACTTTAAAAATAAAAGTATGTAAATCTATAAAATTTCCCCTAGTTATACTTTTGTTTCTATCTTAAAAGTTTTGGTAAAGGTTTCTCAAAGTTTTAGTTTTAAATGGATTTTTTTTCACTGTTTTATTCATTTTTTGATGAAATAATTATTTAGCAGAGTGGGTTGTTTTTTTTTTTTTTCATTTCCTAGTTATTGGGTATTGGGATATATACTACTAAATAATTACATTAGTGTTTCATTGCATGTATTTACTGCTTAGAGTTTAAGTTTTCTTTACTGAGTAGAACATGATCAGTGTTACTCCTAAATATTCTGAAGGCAACTGATAAGCATGTTTAGTTTTGTTTATAAGACATAGATTTGAACATTTACCAATTAAATAAAGTCTGGTAATTGATTCAAATTCTCTCTATTTTTATTCTTTTATACCATGTTTCTCAGTGAAAAGAAATTATTATAAGCATAACCTGGTGACCAGGTGATTTAGAGAGCAGAGGAAATGGAGGTGAAGCTAACATTCAGACACCTGGAAGAGAATAGAATAGAATCCTAAACAAGAGCAGTAGCGATGGGGGGCGGAGCAAGATGGCAGAGGAGTAGGAGACCTGGATTTCGTCTCCTCTCAGGAATTCAGCTGGATAGGGATCAAACCATTCTGAACACCTACAAACTCAACAGGAGATTGAAGAAAAGGAGAGCAACAACTCTCTCATCAGAAAAGCGGCCACTTTCTGGAAGGTAGGACGTGCGGAGAAGTGAATCCGAGGCGATATTCGGGAGGATAGATGGCGGGGGAGGGGTCTCCGTTGGCCGCTTCTGGCAAGTGTTAGAACCACGGAGAACAAAATCGGAACTTTTAAAAGTCTGCTCCGCCGAGGGACGTCACTCTGGTGGCTAAGCGGGGGGTGGAACCCTCCGGGACAGTGTGGTCTCAGGACCCTTGGGGTCACAGAAAGACCGGGGGTGCCTAAGTGCGGCAGAGCTCCCAGGTATCGGAGCAGGGAAGCCGGCTGCAGAGGCGGAGCCCAGGCGCGGGCTCTCAGCTCGGGGTGGCCATAAACCGTGATCCGCGGCACAGTCGGGCCACTGCTCCTCCAGCAGGGACCCAACAGGCGGCAGATCCGGGGAGACTCACCTTCCTTCCCCGGGAGGAACCGCGCGGGAGTGCACCGCAGGGATCTGCTGGGTTTGGAGACTCCACACGGGGTCGGGTGCCAGAGATAGAAACGTGCGGTCACAGGCCGGGTGAGCACAGAGTGCGGCCGGAGACTGGGGAG
>NW_027838522.1:0-267 GCF_054177405.1 Leptonychotes weddellii
CAACTAGTTACTGATTAAGAGTGATGAGGCCTGAATAAGACCTACAGCCTTGGGCCACACTGTTTAAGCTTTCCTGCTGAAACTCAATCAAGTAGCCATTTCTAATATCTTTTTCAAGAGTTGCATTTGTAGAAGGTGGGTAATTGAGAGGTAACCACAGGTTGCTCTGCTGTGGTTTCTTTCTTTCTTTCTTTTCTTTTCTTTCTTTCTTTCTTTCTTTCTTTCTTTCTTTCTTTCTTTCTTTCTTTCTTTCTTTCTTTCTTTCTT
>NW_027838523.1:0-267 GCF_054177405.1 Leptonychotes weddellii
TTTTGGTAATTCTCCCAATATTTCAAATTTTTCTTATTGTTTTATCCGTTACAGTGATCTGTGACCAGTGATCTCTGATGGTCCTGTTTTAACTGCTTCCGGCCGCCGCGAACCACGCCCACAGAAGACCGTGAACTTAATCAATGTCCTGTGTGTCCTGACTGCCCTCCACCCCCCCAGGCGTTCCCTCCTCTCCCCCCCTCTCCTCGAGCCTCCCTGGTCCCTGAGACACAACAATATTGGAATTAGGCCAGTTAATAACCCTAC
>NW_027838524.1:0-267 GCF_054177405.1 Leptonychotes weddellii
GGGTGTTATACACAAACAATGAATCATGGAACATTACATCAAAAACTAATGATGTAATGTATGGTGACTAACATAACATAATAAAATAAAATTAAAAAAAAAAAAGAATTTATAAAGTAACATGGAAGTTCCAAAAACTAAGACAAAGTGATCATTAGGACCACTACTATATAACTGTAGTTAAAATACAGAACCAGATGGAAGGATTTTCTGGGGAATATAATGATATACAATTTCATAAAATTATACAAATACATCAACTGTCAC
>NW_027838525.1:0-267 GCF_054177405.1 Leptonychotes weddellii
CGCCTGGGTGGCTCAGTTGGTTAAGCGACTGCCTTTGGCTCAGGTCATGATCCTGGAGTCCCTGGATTGAGTCCCGCATCGGGCTCCCTGCTCGGCGGGGAGCCTGCTTCTCCCTCTGACCCTCCCCCCTCTCATGTGCTCTCTGTCTCTCTCATTCTCTCTGTCTCAAATAAATAAATAAAATCTTTAAAAAAAAAAAAAATCCTTAATAGCTTGTCCTTTTAACTATGCTAACTGAACATTAGGACCGTGTCATCTCCTAAAGAC
>NW_027838526.1:0-267 GCF_054177405.1 Leptonychotes weddellii
AATGATTGCTTTATCTATCCTGTCATGAGATTATAAATAATGAAATAAGTATGGCAAGAAGTAGATTCCCCCCCCCAAAAAAGGCCAAAAAATAGAAATAATCAAGAAGGCTATTTGAAGTATGGACTTAAAGCTACTATTATTAAAAATATAGCTCATGCCATACCTGAAGTGGACACCATTTCTTTAGCTGTTCATATTATGAAATCATTTTAAGTAGCAAGCTAATTGGAAATAGCATATTATTTTATATTTCTTTTCATATTT
>NW_027838527.1:0-267 GCF_054177405.1 Leptonychotes weddellii
CCCTCCCCGCAAGGGAAGCAAAACCACCTCAGCCAAAGGCAATGGAGGTTCACCCCTGAGCGCCAGGCCCGGAGGAGGCCCCACGGCAAGGCCCGGAGGAGGCCCCACGGCAAGGCCCGTCAGAAAGCCTACCCGTGGCCTGGGAGCCACATCAACACCGCCTCACCTCTACCCCTCACGTCCCCAGTCTCTTCCCAAACCTGCCCCTTCGGCGACCTCCCCCTCCCCAGGCCTCGGCCCCCCCACGCCGGCCTCCTCTGCCCCCCG
>NW_027838528.1:0-267 GCF_054177405.1 Leptonychotes weddellii
AGCTTCTTAGAATCAGCCACTTTTCTGACTGCTTTCATGAAGTCTTCCTGTACTACAAAATCATGATCAGCACGAATTGCAAACATACCTGCTTCAGTACAAACATTTCTCAGGTCTGCTCCATTAAAGCCATCTGAAAGCTTCACAATTGCTTCATAATCTATTTCACCATGCTTTGTAATCGGACCTGCATGGATTTTCAATATATCTAATCTTGCTTGTTCGTTTGGTAAATCAATATGTATTTTTCTATCTAATCTTCCTGGA
>NW_027838529.1:0-267 GCF_054177405.1 Leptonychotes weddellii
GGGGGCGCCTGGGTGGCTCAGTTGGTTAAGCGACTGCCTTTGGCTCAGGTCATGATCCTGGAGTCCCGGGATCGAGTCCCGCATCGGGCTCCCTGCTCGGCAGGGAGTCTGCTTCTCCCTCTGACCCTCCTCCCTCTCATGCTCTCTGTCTCTCATTCTCTCTCTCTCAAATAAATAAATAAAATCTTAAAAAAAAAAAAATGATTTAAAAAAATAAAATAAAATAAAATAAAATTCCTAAAACACTTGTGACAATTTTTAACATAC
>NW_027838530.1:0-267 GCF_054177405.1 Leptonychotes weddellii
AGCCAGAGAACCCAGCAGCAGGACCTTTCCTGAGGGCCGGTGAGCGGTGCCATGTGACCCATTCGTCTAGCCCCTCACCACCCATCGCCATCTTGCAGGACCAGACACCAGACTAACTCACAGTCAAATCTTCCAAAAAGGCTATGCAATGGCTATATAACAAATTCTCATATAAATCATGGCTCGATAGGCTTTAAATATGTCATACATTCCTGGAAGGAAATAATTTAGCAGTTGCATAATAAAGAAAATATTTAATGTCAAGGT
>NW_027838531.1:0-267 GCF_054177405.1 Leptonychotes weddellii
AGCCAGAGAACCCAGCAGCAGGACCTTTCCTGAGGGCCGGTGAGCGGTGCCATGTGACCCATTCGTCTAGCCCCTCACCACCCATCGCCATCTTGCAGGACCAGACACCAGACTAACTCACAGTCAAATCTTCCAAAAAGGCTATGCAATGGCTATATAACAAATTCTCATATAAATCATGGCTCGATAGGCTTTAAATGTGTCATACATTCCTGGAAGGAAATAATTTAGCAGTTGCATAATAAAGAAAATATTTAATGTCAAGGT
>NW_027838532.1:0-2249 GCF_054177405.1 Leptonychotes weddellii
ATTTTGGAGCAGGAGGTGTCCAACAAGTTTTCCTTTCTTTATTCTTAAAAATCACTTATAGGATAGGTTCCCAGGAACAATGAATGGTGATTTTGAGCATCCTTTTTCTTTCCTTTTCTTTTCTTCTCTTTTATCTTTTCTTTTCTTTTCTTTTTAGTTTTCTTTTTCCCCTTTTTTGTTGAAACCACAGAGAGAGTGGTTTCCCAAACTCACTGGAATAAAAGAATAGAACATGTTTTCGCCAAAGCTTTCTAGGAAACTTTGGAAGGGTGAAGGGGGAGGTGGATCATTCAGGGAAGTGACTTAAGGTCATTGGTGACAGAGCAGAGAATGAATGAGAGAGACAGAGAGAAGAGTAAACCTAGGACAAGAGCTGTAGGTGCTGCTGGTTGGATTAGGAATCCTGGGGAGCTGAATCCATTCAGAAGCCGTGGGTGTTCTTAGGACCATTTAACGCATTCTTCTCCATGCTGGCTTAGTTGGGCTAAGTTGGGCTTGGGGCCACCCAGACACAGTACATTAGAATTTCTGTAGGAAGGTTTGCTGTATTTAAAATCCTGTCTAGATGTGCCTGGGTGGCTCAGTTGGGTAAGTGACTGACTCTTGATGTCAGCTCAGGTCATGATTTCAGGGTCTTGAGATCAAGCCCCCTGTTGAGCTCTGGGCTGAGTGTGGAGCCTGCTTGGGAATTCTCTCTCTCCTTCTCCCGGTGCCCCTCCTCCCTGCTCTCTTTCTTTAAAAAAAAAAAATCCTGTCTATGTAATTTTAATGTGCAGCCATGAAATCAGCTTCTGATCAGGGAACTAACATCTAGGTTTTGAGGGAGTGACTATTCCAGAAAAGATCTTGTAAATTCCAGCATGGAAAGATTCTTAGGTGTTAACCTTGGGTAACACTCCAGCTAAGGGCCTACTTCATGGAGTTGTTGGGAAGAGTATCCTTGTGGTTGAGCTCAGAGGTTTGGAATCAAATACACTGGGTTCAGATCTAATTATCAGTTGTGTGTTCTTAGGCCAGGTTGTTTAATTTCCTTAAGCCTCAGTTTCCCCATTTGTAAAATGGGGGCAAAAATACTTGTAAGAAGCATTTAGTTCTTTACCTGCTCTGAGTATGCTACTTGACATATGGAAAGCATGCAAAAATTGTAGCTGCTCTCTTCCTCCCCTTCTCTTATTACTATTATGCTATTTAATGCCTAACAAAATGTATAAAAACCTAAATGTTAACCTTTCTTTCCATTTCTTTTTTTAAAAAATATTTATTTATTTATTTATTTTAGAGAGAGGGTGCCTGTGTGTGCTCATGTGTGTGCACACGTGTGTGTGGGGAAGGCGCAGAGGGAGAAGGAGAGAAAGAATCTCAAGCAGACTCCATGCTGAGCCAGGAGGCTGACAAGGGGCTCGATCTCACGACCCTGAGATCATGACCTGAGCCAAAATCAAGAGTCAGATGCTTAACTGACTGAGCCACCCAGGCGCCCCTGTGGCACATTATTTTATTATGATACGTATACTTTATAATGTGTAATGTCTTCTGCCTCTTGATTTTTTTTTTTCCTTAATGTTGGCAGAATAGTGAAAGGATTAAATGCTGCTTGTCTTGGTAGGGTTTAAGCCAGATCAAATGTGACAACCCTTTCTAGGAAGAAAGATTGATGACATCACCACCACCTAGATAATAACTGACTATGCTAAGCACCTCACATGGACTGCCCAATTCAATCTTTACAGCATCCCTTTGAGGACATTAATAGAATTGCCTCTATTTTTTTGATAAGGAAATGAAGGTTTACAGAAGTCAAGTCATTTGCCCAATGTCAGAGAGCCAACCTGAGGTGGAGGAGGAAGAATTCTAACTCAGGCAGGCTGGCTGGGATTAGCTCTGCCTGTAACCTCTTTGCTAAACAGGCCTCACTCGCTGTGGGTCAGTGTCAGTTTCAAGGTCCTCCAAGGCAACTCTGAGGGAAAAGGGAGCACCAAGAAGCCTTTTTCTCTGAGTTGCTAAGTATCAGTTTCCTCATATATAAATTACTACTTAATGGCACACTTTTTACACTGCTATTTTTGGGCATGGTATATTATGTTCCTGTGGTTACATTATTTATGTATATCTGCACATCTCTGAAAACCTGTATGTAAGAAGAATGATAAAAAGGCAATGAGAAGGGATGCCTGGGTGGCTCAGTCAGTTAAGCGGCTGCCTTCGGCCCAGGTCATGATCCCAAGGTCTTGGGATTGAGTCCCACGTCG
>NW_027838533.1:0-267 GCF_054177405.1 Leptonychotes weddellii
GAACACCTATGAAAGAAATTGAGGAGGACACAAAGAAATGGAAAAATATTCTATGCTCATGGATTGGAAGAATAAATATTGTTAAACTGTCTATGCTACCCAGAGCAATCTACACATTCAATGCAATCCCTATCAAAATACCATTGACATTTTTCACAGAGCTGGAACAAATAATCCTAAAATTTGTATGGAACCAGAAAAGACCCCAAATAGCCAGAGGAATGTTGAAAAAGAAAACCAAAGCTGGTGGCATCACAATGCCCGACT
>NW_027838534.1:0-267 GCF_054177405.1 Leptonychotes weddellii
GGCAGAAAGTAGCTCCTCTCTTACTTACCTGTGCTTCTTGACAGACTCCCACAATAGCCAGGGTTTGTGATGGTGGAGGGGTCTCTCTCCCAGGCAAAGTAATTCAGCACATCATTGCTACTCCACTCCCATCCACCTGCATTGGGCTCATAGCCCTATAGAAGATGGAGTGTGGTGAGGTTGAATAGCCATGAGAGTTGTCCTTGCATGAACCCCTCCCCAGCATCACCAAATTTGCTCTGCTCATCTAGATGCTTCCCTGGAGCC
>NW_027838535.1:0-267 GCF_054177405.1 Leptonychotes weddellii
ATTTCCTTTTTTGTATTATCTATTTAATTCTCCCATTAGCGGGCGCCTGGGTGGCTTAGTTGGTTAAGCATCTGCCTTGGCTTGGGTCATGATCTCAGGGTCCTGGCATGGAGCCCCAAGTCTGAGTCTGGCTCTCTGCTCGGTGGAGGATCTGCTTCTTCCTCTCCCTCTGTGCTCTCCCTCTCTCAAAAAAAAAAAAATTTTTTTTAAATTTTTTTTAGTGTTTTATTTTTTATTTTTTTATTTTATTTTATTTTATTTTATTTT
>NW_027838536.1:0-267 GCF_054177405.1 Leptonychotes weddellii
CTGAAACTAATGTAACATCATGTGTCAACTATACTCAGATAAATAAATAATAAATAAATAAATAAATAAATAAATAAATAAATAAATAAATAAAAGAAAGAACCTCCATAACAAAGATCCAGGAAATGTCACGAGGTGTCATCTCATAGGGGAACAAGCTAGAGTACATTAAAACCTTTGAAATAAAAGTTACTTAACCAAAAAGAAAGGTTATACCGTAATTAAATGGTAGAACTAACACAGATCACCAGGTATAAGCCTAAACAT
>NW_027838537.1:0-267 GCF_054177405.1 Leptonychotes weddellii
ACTGGCTCTGGAACAATCAAAGAGACAGTTCTTGGCAGGCAACCACCCCCAAAGCACTGCACAGTCCACTGAAACACACCCCCAGCCTTCCTGTGAAAGAAGCCTATTTTTTGACCAGGAGCTTCAGCCTTAAAGGCAGCCTTCATGTTTGGTATCTAGAGGCTACGAATGTGCTCTCACAGAATGGAAGCTCAGGATAGCATCTTGGCACTGTCCTTCTACTTTGATACAACTCATTGTTATCTACCAGAAAGGAGGTTATGCATT
>NW_027838538.1:0-267 GCF_054177405.1 Leptonychotes weddellii
GGGGGCGCCTGGGTGGCTCAGTTGGTTAAGCGACTGCCTTCGGCTCAGGTCATGATCCTGGAGTCCCAGGATCGAGTCCCGCATCGGGCTCCCTGCTCGGCAGGGAGTCTGCTTCTCCCTCTGACCCTCCTCCCTCTCATGCTCTCTGTCTCTCATTCTCTCTCTCTCAAATAAATAAATAAAATCTTAAAAAAAAAAATGATTTAAAAAAATAAAATAAAATAAAATTCCTAAAACACTTGTGACAATTTTTAACATACCTAAAAT
>NW_027838539.1:0-267 GCF_054177405.1 Leptonychotes weddellii
TCTAGCAATGAGGAGCCTGGGACCCTGGCTAAGCCAGTTAACCTCAGCAGGCCACTGGTCTTCATCTAGAGCACAAGTGGGTTGGACCAAGGAAACTTGTGTCTCTTTCCACTGAGACGCACTTAAGATTTTTCTTTTTTTTAAAGATTTATTTATGCATTCTATTATTTATTTAATTTTTAAAATTTAAATTCAATTATTTAACATATAATGTATATTGGTTTCAGAGGTAGAGGTCAGTGATTCATCAGACTTTTATAATACCCG
>NW_027838540.1:0-267 GCF_054177405.1 Leptonychotes weddellii
ACTGGCTCTGGAACAATCAAAGAGACAGTTCTTGGCAGGCAACCACCCCCAAAGCACTGCACAGTCCACTGAAACACACCCCCAGCCTTCCTGTGAAAGAAGCCTATTTTTTGACCAGGAGCTTCAGCCTTAAAGGCAGCCTTCATGTTTGGTATCTAGAGGCTACGAATGTGCTCTCACAGAATGGAAGCTCAGGATAACATCTTGGCACTGTCCTTCTACTTTGATACAACTCATTGTTATCTACCAGAAAGGAGGTTATGCATT
>NW_027838541.1:0-267 GCF_054177405.1 Leptonychotes weddellii
TGACAGAAAAATGTGTGTATATCTCTCTCACAGCTCATACTTTCTTTAAAATTCTTTAATAGAGGTGAGCCTGGGTGGTTCAGTCATTAAGTGTCTGCCTTTGGCTCAGGTCATGACCCCAGGGTCCTGGGATCAAGCCCCGCATCAGGCTCCCTGGTCTGAGGGAAGCCTATTTCTCTCTCTCCCACTTCCCCTGCTTGTGTTCCCTCTCTCGCTGTCTCTCTCTGTCAAGTGAATGAATACAATCTTTAAAAAAATATTCTTTAA
>NW_027838542.1:0-2249 GCF_054177405.1 Leptonychotes weddellii
GGATGGGTTAGCCTGATGATGGGTATTAAAGAGGGCACATACTGAATGGAGCACTGGGTGTTATAAACAAACAATGAATCATGGAACACTACATCAAAAACTAATGATGTATGGTGATTAACATAACATAATAAAATAAAATAGTAAAAGAAAAGAAAAGAAAAAGAAAATATCATGGTCCAAAACCCGTGGGATGCAGCAAAAGTGGTCATAAGAGGGAAGTATATAGCAATACAGGCCTACCTCAAGGGGCAAGAAAAATCTCAAATACACAACCTAACCTTACACCTAGAGGAGGTAGAAAAAGAACAACAAATGAAGTCAAAAGTCAGATGAGGAAGGGAAATAATGAGGACCAGAGCAGAAATAAATGATATAGAAACAAACAAACAAAAAACAGTAGAAGACCAATGAAACCAGGAGCTGGTTCTTTTAAAGAAATATCTGCCAAAAAAATGGGCAATCTGGACAAATTCCTAGAAACATACAAACTACCTAAACTGAAACAGGAAGAAATAGAAAACTAAAACAGACAGATAACCAGCAAAGGAATCAGTAATCAAAAATCTCCCAACAAACAAAAGTCCAGGGCCAGATGGCTTCCCAGGGAAATTCTACCAAACATTTAAAGAAGAGTTGATACCTATTCCTCTCAAACTGTTCCCAAAAATAGAAATGGAAGGAAAACTTCCAAATTCATTCTACGAGGCCAGCATTACCTTGATTCCAAAGCCAGAAAAAGACCCCACTAAAAAGGAGAATTATAGGCCAAAATCCCTGATGAACATGGATGTAAAAATTCTCAACAAAATACTAGCAAATTGAATCCAACAGTATATTAAAAGAATCATTCACCACGATCAAGTGGGATTTATTCCTGGGCTCAAGGGTGGTTCAATATTCACAAATCAACCAACATGATACACCACATTAACTTTAAAAAAAAAGGATAGGAACCATATGTTCCTCTCAATAGATGCAGAAAAAGCATTTGACAAAGTACAGCATCCATTCTTGATAAAAACCCTCAACAAAGTAGGGATAGTGGGAATGTACCTCAACATCATAAAGGCTATGTACAAAATACCCACAGCTAGTATCATCCTCAGTGGGGAAAAACTGAGAGCTTTTCCTCTATGGTTAAGAGCAAGATAGGGATGTCCACTCTTACCATTGTTAATTAACTAAGTACTGGAAGTCCTAGCCTGAGCAATCAGACAACAGAAAGAAATAAGAGGCATCCAAATCAGCAAGGAACAAGTCAAACTTTCATTATTTTCAGATGACATGATACTCTACGTAGAAAACCTGAAAGACTCCACAAAAAAAATTGCTAGAACTGATACACGAATTCAGCAAACTGGCAAGATACAAAATCAATATACAGAAATCTGTTGCATTTCTGTACAGCAATAATGAAGTGGCAGAAAGAGAAATCAAGGAATCAATCCCATTTACAATTGCGCCAAAAACCACATGATACCTAGGAATTAACCTAACCAAATAGGTAAAAGATCTATACTCTGAACACTATAAAACTCTTACGAAAGAAACTGAAGAGGATACAAAGAAATGGAAAAACATTCCATGTTTATGGATTGGAAAAACAAATATTGTTAAAAGGTCTATACTTCCTAAAGCAATTTCCAATAAATGTGAATGAGATTCTTAAAAAGCAGACTTAGGTCCTTGGCTCTCTTATTTTGAAAGTGATTAATCTACACATTTAATGCAATCCATATCAAATTACCACCGGCATTTTTCAGAGCTAGAACAAACAATCCTAAAATCTGTATGGAATCACAAAAGACCAAAATAACCAAAGCAATCTTTTTTTTAATGTTATGTTAATCACCATACATTACATCATTAGTTTTTGATGTAGTGTTCCCTGATTCATTGTTTTCATATAACACCCAGTGCTCCATGCAGTACGTGCCCTCTTTATTTTTTTTATTTTATTTTTTTATTCTTATGTTAATCCCCATACATTACATCATTAGTTTTAGATGAAGTGTTCCATGATTCATTGTTTGTGCATAACACCCAGTGCTCCATGCAGAATGTGCCCTCCTCAATACCCACCACCAGGCTAACCCATCCTACCCCCCCTCCCCTCTAGAACCCTGTTTGTTTTCAGAGTCCACCGTCTTTCATGGTTCGTCTACCCCGCCGATTTCCCCCGCTTCATTCTTCCCCTCCCACTACCTTCTTCTTCTTCTTCTTTTTTTTTTCTTAACATATATTGC
>NW_027838543.1:0-267 GCF_054177405.1 Leptonychotes weddellii
GATGGACTCTGAAAAACAAACAGGGTTCTAGAGGGGAGGGGGGTGGGGGGATGGGTTATCCTGGTGGTGGGTATTGAGGAGGGCACGTTCTGCATGGAGCACTGGGTGTTATGCACAAACAATGAATCATGGAACACTTCATCTAAAACTAATGATGTAATGTATGGGGATTAACATACGAATAAAAAAAAAAATAACTCACAAAAATTAGCCCCTCTTATTTTCATTGCCAATGGCTTTGGGAAAATATTCTTGTGCATTCCCCTG
>NW_027838544.1:0-267 GCF_054177405.1 Leptonychotes weddellii
GATCAATCAATGATCTCTTCCTCTGAAACCAATAATACATTATATGTTAATTAATTGAATTTAAGTTAAAAAAAATAAACTTTACATGATTTAAAGCAAGTGCCTCCAAAAAACAAACAAGAAAAAAAATCTAAAAGTTCATAGCCATGTTGAAATTAAAACTTTAGAGTAAGCCTGAAGATGTTTCTTACTGATCCTTTTTTTTTTTTTTTTTTTTAAAGATTTTATTTATTTATTTGAGACAGAGAGAATGAGAGACAGAGAGCA
>NW_027838545.1:0-267 GCF_054177405.1 Leptonychotes weddellii
CACTGAGGTTCTCAAATACTAATTGTTAGCAAGGGCTGCTTTGGGATGAAGCATTAAATGATTTCTGGCAAATTCAGGACATTTCAGTGAAGTTTCCTCAAAAAGTTGTAATTTTTAAAATTATCACATTGCCCGATTTCAAGCTATATTACAAAGCTGTGATCACCAAGACAGCATGGTACTGGCACAAAAACAGACATACAGACCAATGGAACAGAATAGAGAACCCAGAAATGGACCCTCAACTCTATGGTCAACTCATCTTTG
>NW_027838546.1:0-267 GCF_054177405.1 Leptonychotes weddellii
TGTCGTCGCTCTTCCTGTTGTCGGTGCTGGGCTTCGTGGCGGTGCGGCTGGGCAGGAGGAGCCGGGCGGCGTCGGGGGGCGGCTGCTCGGTGCCCGAGGGCCCCTTTGCGGGCCACCTGGTGGACGTCAGCGGCGCGGGGACCCTGTCGCACAGCTACCAGTACGAGGTGTGTCTGACGGGAGGATCTGGGACCAATGAGTTCAAGTTCCTCAAGCCAATTTTTCCCAATGGCCTGGTTCAAGACACTGAGACTAAAGCAAAGCTCC
>NW_027838547.1:0-267 GCF_054177405.1 Leptonychotes weddellii
CTCATTTCCAGCATGGACAAGGACTTCTGGCTTTAGCTAAATGCTTATTCTTTGCACTGAATCTTCCAGCTGTTTCTTCACTTCTGCCCCGGGGTCAGTTATGGGAGTTTGCTGATTTGTATGCACAAGATCACTCATCACCTAAGGCCTGTGGGGTGACCTTTACTGAGGGCTTTGGTGGGCTGGCAGGGGTGTTCCTGCAGAAACACAAAACACTTTGGACTGAGGACCAGGCAAACCTGTCACCTGAGTCCTCTGGCCAGAGAC
>NW_027838548.1:0-267 GCF_054177405.1 Leptonychotes weddellii
AGGTAAAAGACCCCATCTCAGAGGGCTGGGAGAAACTCCAAGGAGGGTTTACAAGTTCAAAGCTGCCAGACTGAGTCTGAGACACTAAGTCTTGCCATGAAATGCAACTGGGTCTTTGAAGCCAGGGGTATTGCTCAGAGCATGCAATCCGTGCAGATTCTAATGATGCCTGCAAGGAGGCATCCTGGATCAACCGGTCACAAACTATCTGCTTCTCATCAACGCTATGAAAAGAACAAAAACACCTTTTATAATATTAACATCCTT
>NW_027838549.1:0-267 GCF_054177405.1 Leptonychotes weddellii
TTTGCATATAATGAAAAAGGCATTACTTTTTTAAAAAATTAAAGTGTTTAAAGCTCTACAATTATGCAGTAAACCTGTTTGCCTTCACAAGGAAAGATACCCATCACATACTGTTGATGGAAAAAGCATGTAGCAAAACGCCACGCGTAAGGGATTTCTGATTCATATTTGGATGAGAAAGACCTTCATTCCCATGGAGGCAAGAGAAATCAAGACAAAATTACACTTTTCTAAGGGTGGGAAGAGAAGAGGACAGAAGGAAACCTT
>NW_027838550.1:0-267 GCF_054177405.1 Leptonychotes weddellii
TAGACTGGGTATAAAGCACCTTGTCATTTTTGGATGACAGATCCTATGTAATGGCCAGCACAAACCCCGACCTAATCATGTTGTGAAATCCACACTGTGTTGTAATATATTGCTTTCAAGTTTTGCAGGAATACTTTTACTCTGAATTCATGAGGTCAGAGAAGGTAAAATTGCATTTTGAGGTGGAACACCAAAGATGAGTATAGCACACTGAAAACAGGATGGTTGTGAGCAAAGCTTGCCCTGTGCCAATTTGTAATGTCAATG
>NW_027838551.1:0-267 GCF_054177405.1 Leptonychotes weddellii
GGAAGGAAAATTCACAAAACTGTTATAGAGTAGGCAAAGTTCCATCTTAATGTGGAATTAAATGAATGGTGCATTGTAGGTATCACTGTAACTTGTGCTGTTTGCATAAAATATTTAAATCAACACATTTACAATGTTATATCTGGGCATAAAAAAAGAACCATTCACACTGAATCAATCCACTGACACTGACTAGATCGGACTAGATCGGACTTGATTGGTGATGTATTTATATGTAAAACTAGAAACAAGTCTGACATGCACACC
>NW_027838552.1:0-267 GCF_054177405.1 Leptonychotes weddellii
TGGATTGGGGGCAGTGATGCTGATGATGAGCAAAGCTGGGTGGGGGGGTCGTAGCAGGAACAGGATATGGCGAGTAGCTGTCTCCACCCGATGCAGGAATTGTTTTGTGTCACTTTCTTTATAACACTTATCACTATCTGACAGAGAATATATATGTATTTTTTTTTAATTAATTTTTTTTGATGTGGTGTTCCATGATTCATTGTTTGTGTATAATACCCAGTGCTCCATTCAGTACATGTCCTCCTTAATACCCATCACCAGGCT
>NW_027838553.1:0-13395 GCF_054177405.1 Leptonychotes weddellii
GGGACTCGATCCCGGGACTCCAGGATCATGACCTGAGCCGAAGGCAGTCGCTTAACCAACTGAGCCACCCAGGCGCCCTAAATCTGAGGTATTCTATAATTACTTTAAATTCGGATAAGAATGAAGCAGGGGTGCCTAGGTGGCTAGTTGGTTAAGCGTCTGCTTTTGGCTCAGGTCATGATCTCAGGGTCCTGGAATTGAGGACCTCCCTGCTCAGCAGGGAGTCTGCTTGTCCCTCTCCCTCTGACCCTCAATTGTGCTTGCTCTCTCTGTCTAGTACTCTCTCTCAAGTAAATAAAATCTTTTAAAAAAAAGAATGAAGCAAATGTCATAAGATAATGAATTTTGAACACAGGGATTTAAATAGTACTCAAAGAATTTTTTTAATTCAAAAGAAAAAGGACACATTGGTAAATACAGAGCAAACTTAAAAACGGTCTCATGTGATCTGTCACTCAGCAACTATTAAACACAGCTCTGAGTCAAACTTTGCACACAGTGCTGCAATGCAGAATGAGGAGTTCATAGATATCAATAAAGAAAAGGTGAAGAGCCCCAGGATGCCACGGATTTGGTTTGCTTCACTAACCACTCTGCCCAGCGCCTGACAAAGAATTGCTGTTCAACAAGGCAACCCAAGTAATTAATGATAGATAAATATTCATTACCGCTTTTAATAAAAAATGCAAACTAAAGCAGTATGACTTTTCTTTACCTGGCAAGTGTTTGGAGATGAAAATACTCAGCATTGTGAAAATAATCTGCTCACGTACTTCTGGAGGAATGTAAGTTGGTACAACCTTAATGGAGACAATTTTGCTTTCCTAAAAAAATCTTTAAAACCCTTCATCCACTTTGAACTATGGCTCCTGTTCTGATAGTGTATCTTTAAGAATAATTTAAAAAAATTCTTTATTCCTCTTAATGAAAACAAGGAAACAGTCTAATTGTCCACTAATACAATATCAGTATAATGTAATATGAGTGGTAAGGGGCAATGGGCAAAAGAGGTGAAGGGGATAAGAGTACATTTAGCACAGACATACAAGAGGGAAAAAAATAAGTTTAAGATGGCCATTTTTATGTGGTAGAATTATGGGTGACTCTTTCCTTGTTTTTGTTTTTCAGTATTGGATACACTTTTCTACAATAGATTTGTACCAGCTTTATAATGAGATAAAAGTATATATTTTTAGACCAAATGTCAAGCCTTGCCATGAGCCTTATCATGGACTTAAAGTTTGATTTTGTTTTTTGAGGATGAGTTACACAAATCAGGTCTCTGGAATGCAAAATAGGGCTTGGCGTAAGAGAGAGATCTCAAAAAATAGTTGCAAGGGCGCCTGGGTGGCTCAGTTGGTTGAGCGACTGCCTTTGGCTCAGGTCATGATCCTGGAGTCCCGGGATCGAGTCCCACATCGGGCTCCCTGCTCAGCAGGGAGTCTGCTTCTCCCTCTGACCCTCCCCCCTCTCATGTGCTCTCTCTCTCTCTCTCTCATTCTCTCTCAAATAAATAAATAAAATCTTTAAAAAAAATAAAATAAAAAAAAAATAGTTGCAAATAACTGGCTAAAAGAAGGAATGAATCAAATGCCTAGGTCATTCGAATCAGGTTAAAGTTCTTTCCTATTTATGTAAAATTTGAATTTTATAGATTTCTTGAAGTTCACATACATGTACATTATAGAGACGACTGAGTATTCTAGGAGTATTTTTAAAATTATATCTCTTGAATAGCATTTTCAATATGTTCTATAGAATATCAGCAAGGCAGGATGATAATTTAAAACCAGGCCCTGTTGTCAAACAGATTTTGGAAATGATAAGTATTATGTCTCCTTCTTACGATTTAAAATGCTCATTACTATATTAATATTTTAAGGAAAAAGTCTTAGGATGAAGAAAATATAGTTTTATTCTTTGACCATAAATCTCTTTTAAGGAAAAATTGTTAACACTCTGTTTTACTGGTGTAATATGGAAACTTTGGAATACTTTTTTGTCCATGCTGCCATAAGTAATTTTCCCTTCAAGATGTTTGCCATGACATAGTATCTCTTACAGTCTTGGAGCATAGATTGATTACACAGGAATGACTCTCCAGATACTAGTGTCTAGGAATTGAGGACTTCTACTCTGACCATAGTTTCATGTGTGAATTTTAGTTATATAATTTATCAACAGTATTTAATTATATAATTCATGTGTCTGGATAGTAAACCTCTGTTTAAACAGTATTTAAGCCAAGAAATAAAGGAAGTTAAGAATTTAGTCCTGTCTGGAAATATATGGCTTTCTAAATATTCCTTCAAAGTAAAATCACTGATTTTTCACATGTATATGGCAGTACTTACATTAGGTCATCTTTTTTTGACCACAGATTTTGGTTCTGCTTCAGTAGTATTGTTATAAAAAGTATGTATATTCATAAGTGAAAAAAAATAGCTCAGAAGAAGATGCTACAAACTAAAAAGTTTTGGTGAACAAACTTCAAAGTATCTCTCTATGTACAGAAACCAGTATAGATCCTGGTATGCTATTTTACATAAATGGGTTTTTATTCTATGTATTATTTTATAACCTGTGTACCCTAGCAACTTCCACTCATTTTTCCCTCTCCTTTGGCCCTCTCATCTATTCACAGTGGCTTCTAATGATCCCTTGTCCATTATGTGTCCACAATGATATCTTGTCCAATATGATGTCCATATTATGGGAATTTCTTTACCTGGATATGTTCCCCTTTATTTTTCTCCAAGTTAAACACAAGTGACACATTCAGATACCAGCTAAATTGTCAGGTTTTTTCAGAGAAACCTTCCTATCCTTCCTTTTCCCACAAATCTCCACTACTTCATAGCAGCTGTAACAGATGTAATATTATTATTTTTTCCTCAGATAAGTTGGTTTTCTTCAGAAGAGTAAGCTTTCCATAAGGGCATAGCTCCAAACCATTCATTCATTCATTCATTCATTCATTTATCTCATTTGTGTAATATTTGTTAGTACTCACCCCTGTTCCCATGCTTCTGTGTTGACTCTCACAAGGACCTGGAAGCCTGAAAATTACATTTTAAAAACTGTTGCAGTTGGATTTTGCATAGCTTCTGCCAACAGGTGTCTCTGGCCAGAGGTGAGACACCTGGTGGGTGGGGAAAGCCATTCTGCCTCTGACTGCAGCATCAGAATCACCTACAGGTGACTGTGGGACCCAGGTAGTAGCATCAGTAGTTTGAGTAATGGGAGCATAGAAGTTGCTGCTTAGAACATACCTCTAGAAGCACCCACAATGCTTGGGGTGATGGGATTCAGCCTGGGTAGTGGGAGCTCCTGATTTCTGGGCAACACCATCATCTCCCTTGTGTTCTTTCAGCCATTCCATCAACTTTATAATAAACTGTTACTTTGTACCACGCACTGCTTTACATAGATTAGTTTTTTATTTCTTAACTGGATCCTGACCAATAAACCTAGTTCATATTAAGTATTTTCAGTGAATGAATGCTCCTGCTTTTCCACTCAATATGCCATATATATATATTTTATGTAAATAAATATAGATCTATATCAGGATTGATTTTATAAATCTATTTAAATTACTCCTTCTAGCTAAGCTATAAAATAGAAATAAGATTTATTAAAATCATCTCTATCTCAGTTGAGGCTACATTTAATTTTTAACATTCTATTATGCTGTCAGGCTTTAACTTCAAATGATGAGGAACTGTAATTAGGACTATGGGCTTACGTGAATTTTTAGAGCATGTGTGTGGTTGTATTTAAGCTAAATTTTCACTAATAATTTAGACGTAGGAAAATTAGTTAACTTACTCATATTGATGAAAAAGTATCTTTTTTTTTTTTTAAAGATTTTATTTATTTATTTGACAAAGAGAGAGATGGCGAGAGCAGGAACACAAGCAGGGGGAGTGGGAGAGGGAGAAGCCGGCCTCCCGCCGAGCAGGGAGCCCATTGTGGGACTCGATCCCAGGACCCTGGGATCATGACCCAAGCCGAAGGCAGACGCTTAACGACTGAGCCACCCAGGCGCCCGATGAAAAAGTATCTTTCAAAGAGTATTTTAATATATTCTATTAGATGAATAGATTATTAGAAAATAAACTGATCATAGATACTAGATGTATTTGGTATTCTATCTGATTTAAATGTTCTTGAATTATGATAATAAGGTAAAAAAAATTCCTCCAGAGTTCTAAATAGTCCTAAAGACATTACTAAAGCCTCAAGGTGGTAGGAGAAAAGTTTCAGGCTTGAAGAACAATCATATAATTGAACAGATTCTAGTTCACTCTAACTTTAAATAACTGGAAGCAGAATAATATAGCCTTTGAAGGGAGAAAAAAATATAGTAAAAATGTCACTCTCCCTTTAAATTTGAAAGTAGTTCTAATTAAAGGAAGCAATGAAACAGTCTCTTTGTATTAAAAAGTCATTCATTGTATTATAAAAATGTCTCAGCATGTACAGAACAGAAAACAAAAATGACAGGCATTTGAACTGAATAAAGAACTGATTAACTTTCATTTCTTTTTTATATTGAGATAAAATTGACAATGCAACATTATATTAATTTCAGGTGTAGTGTCAGGATTCGACACTTGTGTACACTGTGAAATGTCTAGTCACCATTCATTGTCACCATAAAAAGTTAAAAAAACTTTTTTTCTTGTGATGAGAACTGCCAAGATCCACTCTCCTGGCAACCTTCAAATATGTGCTACAGTTTCACTGAATATGGTCCCCATGCAGTGTACAACATCCCCATGACCTTCACATTTCACAACCGAAGTCTGTACTTCCAGACCACATCACCAATTTTGACCAGACCCCAACTTCCTTCCCACCCCAGCAACTACCACTCTGTTCTCCAGATCCATAAGTTTTGTTTTGTTTGTTCATATGTCTTTTTAGATTCCACATATAAGTGAAATCATATGGTATTTTTTTCTCCATCTCACTTATTTAGCATAAATATTATCCCTATTATCCATGATCCATCCATATTATCCATTATCCATATTATCCATCCATGTTGTAAATGGTAAGATTTCATTTTTTTCTTGTGGCTGAATAATCTCCCATTGTGTATATATGTATATACCATGACTTCTCTATCCATTCATCCATCGATGGACACTTACGTTGTTTCCATGTCTTGACTATTATAAATGTTGCAGTGAACATAGTGGTGCAGATAACTCTTTGGATTGGTGTTTTTGTTTTCTTTGGATAAATACCCAGAAGTGGGATTGATGGACCATATAGTACTCATATTCTTTTTTTTTTTTTAAGATTTTATTTATTTATTTGAGAGAGAGAGAGAGAGAATGAGAGACAGAGAGCACATGAGAGGGGGGAGGGTCAGAGGGAGAAGCAGACTCCCTGCTGAGCAGGGAGCCCGATGCGGGACTCGATCCTGGGACTCCAGGATCATGACCTGAGCCGAAGGCAGTCGCTTAACCAACTGAGCCACCCAGGCACCCCAGTACTCATATTCTTTAATTTGGTGGGGGTCTCCCTACTATTTTCCATAGTGGCAGCACCAGTTTACATTCTCGCCAACAGTGTACAAGGGTTCCCGATTCTCCACTTCTACCAACAACTCATTATTTCTTGTCTTTTTATAATAGCCATTCTAACAGGTGTGAGGTGATAGCTCATAGATTGGATTTGCATTTCCCTGATGATTAATGATGTTGAGCATCTTTTCACGTACTTGTTGGCCATCTGTATGTCTTCTTTGGGAAAATGTCTATTCAGATCTTCTGCCCATTTTTCAACTGGATTGTTTTTTTGCTTAGAACTCACCTCTGAGGGAAAGTTAGAGGGCTTTTTCCTAGAAAACAGTAGAGTAGGAATATTTATTTGAAGTAAAATAAGTATTATGCTTCTTCTGTAAATGTGTCAAATTTTATCTCTTCTGAAGAATTAATTTTAATTAAACAACAAATGTGAAAGAGGCAAAGCTTAACAATCTGTAAAAAAAGTTTGTAAAAGAGGACCATCTAACATGTGATTTGTTCTTTTTCTGTTAAAATGTGTGACTGGGTGTTGGACGTAAGGCGGGCATGTGATGTAATGAGCACTGGGTATTATATAAGACTGATGAGTCACAGGCCTATACCTCTGAAACCAATAATATATTATATGTTAATTAAAAAATAAGTGACTTTCACTGATAATAATTTCTTTTTTTGTTTTTAAGTTTTTAATTGAATTCCACTTAAATTACAGGGTTATATTAGTTTCAGGAATACCTCACCCAGTGCTCATCACAGCAAGTACGCTCCTTAGTCCCCATCACCTATTTACCCCATCCCCCCCACCACCCACTTCCTCTCTGGTAACCATCAGTTTGTTCTGTATTTAAAAATCTGTTTCTTGCTTTGCCTCCCTTTCTCTCTCTTTTTTTTGTTCCCCTTTGTTCCTTTGTTTTGTTTCTTAAATTCCATGTATGACTGAAATCCTATGTCATTTATCTTTCTCTGACTGACTTGGAAAGAGAAGAGTTTAAGTCTGCAGGAAGATATGTATATGTACATGTATATATTTATATATAAATATGTATTTGGTATTATATGTATATCAGACATGGTATATGTTCTCCCAGTTGAAGGAACATCTTAGGACATTTCTCTCTCTGTGTGTCTCTCCATCTCTGTTTTAATGGCGTGAACCTCACGTAATAGAGAAGGAACTATTTTAGAGTGTGCAATTACTGGCATTTAATGCATTGATGGTGCTGTGCTGTCATCACCTTTATTTAGTTTCAAAACATTTATGCTGTTTTTTTGAGGCCATTTGACCAAGCTGCGGAAAACCCCACTGCAGAGCCTTCTCCTGGCACCATGATGGTACCTACACCCTATGTAGTCTCCTTGCACATTAACTCTGGGCTTGTCATTGTGACTTGCTTTGGCCAAAGGACCATCAAGAGCATAATTCAGTCAGGGCCTTGGTAAGTGCTCGGACATTGGGCTTGCCCTCTTGAAACACTGCCTCCGTATTAAGAAGTTTATCCTGCTGGAAAAGTTTCACAGAAGAGAGCAGAAGCACCTTAGCCAAAAGTCTCAGTGGAGTTCATAAACATGAGAAGCCATGTGGGACCTACTAGCCCTGAACCAAACATCCATCACATAGAATTGTGGGCCAAGAAAATATTTTTGGCCAATAAATCTGGGGCAGTTAGTTATGTGGCAATAGGTATTTAAACAATCTTTTAAAATTTTTCTGCAGCAACACTATCTACATCTAAGTGCTCCCTCTAATCACCAGACTTCTAGTTTCAGAAGTCTTTGCTTTCTTTGTTGAAATATTGCAGAGGGCAATACAGAATGAGAAGGAATGCTGGAACTATGTAACTCTCTAAACCTTAATTCAAGGAACCCCTTATGTCTAACTACTTGGGAAATACTATGGATCCAATTTCCCGTTAATATTCTGTAAGCAGGGAACAGAGCACTCTGCATTGTCTCTGGGCATGATTATCCTGATTAACTTCTGATTTTCTAAGCCCCTCCACCTGTATCATCATTTGGGGACAAGTGAAAGGGAATTCTTTCTGGTTGTCAGGTTATGTATATATATATCCCTCCTGTGTTTCTTGTTTTCCTATATGTCAGTGAGGAAAATGGTGCATGATTAGGCATGGATATTAAGGTACGTACTGGCCCTCCCATCTCCTCTAGCCTGGCTAATACTGATGGTGTTCTTCCTACATTCACAAATAGAACTGAACAACAATAAATTAACCTGTAGCTCCTTTCACAATTCAGTTTGTCATTTGTCATTTTCATAGCCAAAGTAATTGCAAAAGGAAGTCCATTTCCTTTGTTGTCATTAGCCTATTGCCTGTGCCTGTTTTAATTTTGTTCTAATAGGGAAGTTCATTTCTTATGGTAGATAAATATGGGACTTGTGTTTAAAATAATATACTTAAGGCATGATTGCATTAAAATAATGAGCTAGACACTGTGGGAGATATAAAAATGCGTAACAGATTATCCCTCACTGATACAAAATTATAATCCATTTAATAGAATGCTTTATATATGCCATTATGACTGACATATGTGCGAGGAGTTAATATGTTAAGCCTCTTTTTTTTTTTTTTTTAAAGATTTTATTTATTTATTCATGAGAGACAGAGAGAGAGAGAGAAGCAGAGGGAGAAGCAGGCTCCCAAGGAGCAGGGAGCCCGATGCGGGACTCGATCCCAGGACCCCAAGATTATGACCTGGGCCGAAGGCAGACGCTTAACCATCTGAGCCACCCAGGCGCCCTGTTAAGCCTCTTAGAATAAAGGAATCATATTTTCAGATCACCTGTATTTTAGACTATTACTTATTTTTTATACATATAAAAACGGTAGTATGCACAAAAGAGACAGAGGCCTGAGAGAGTCATCAGAATGAGCAAGAAAACAAAAACAGGAATATGATCCAAATCATGATGGAAATCTTGGGTTATATCTTACAATGTACTTAACTTCACAGGCAAATGCTTTTAAGTTTAACAGACTTTAAAAATTTGATTTGTAGTCCTGTGTAGCATTTTATTGTGTGGATACAACAAAGTGTTTAACAATTCATCTATTGTTAAATCATCCCCTGAATTTTATCACATAGCTAATGTTGTAATATATTGAAATACTTGTAGTTATTTTAATGGAAAAAGTTTTTTCTTTTTTAAAGAAATAATCCCATGCCATTATACATGCTGTTTTTAATTTCTTATATACTTCCCCTTCTCCAGGTACCACCCTCTTTACTGAGTTAACTCTCACCCACTGAACTCTTGCCTAATGTCTAGGTCTGTGTAACCAAGAGCATTGGTACTATTGGGAGTCACATATAATATGTCTAAATATTTAAAAGGTACAAATCAAGCTACCAGATGTTACATAAAACATGTTCTGTTTACTTACTCATGCAAATATATCTTCATAAATATGAACTTTTTCAAACTATTAATTTTATATTACTGAATGATGGCAAAATATCAAGATCAAAGATGACTTTGTCTAATTAATATTGCCATGTCTGGCATTCTTTGATGTTTTGAAGACAGTTGGATGAAACATATCACTTACAAATTACTAATTTATTAAATTTTATTTCTTTCATTTCAAAGTCACTAGTCGTGAATATTTTTCACGTAATTTGTATTCCAAACTGAGCGACTTCTCTTTAATCTTTATAGTTCATAGTAGTATTATATGAATTTAAATTTGAAGATAAATATCTTTGCCAAGGTAGTAGTAAATAGAATTATAAATAATTTTTTAAAGCAATATCTAAACTGGGAAAAAACAGTTTTATGTATCATGTTCAAATATAATGGCTTTCCATATAATAAATTACCATCAGAAAAGAGCCCAACATATTTTAGCATCATATAAATTATTATTTTTTTGTATTCCCAACATCCATAATCTCTTATAGCAATATTTAGATCCATACAGTGTTTCTTCTTTCAAATATTTTAATTCTAGGATGTTTATAAAACCAACAAGTTAAAAAAGCATGTTTCTCAATTTGTTCATCCCTCTAGTCAGAGTTATGTCTTGGTTCATAGTGACTAGAAAATCGACTCTATATTAAGTTCATATATTTGTATGCAAACATTTCCTTCAGGGAAACATTATTTCTGTATTATATTTTACTGGACTGCTACCTTTATACAAATTTCACTTGCAGTTTCCTTTAGTAGAAAAAATAAAAAAATTTAAAATTATTTTAGAAACAGCCAAACTTAATTTTAGCTTTTAAAGGCCTTACTAACATTATTAGTAGCAAACAAATGTTCTTATCAAATGGCTCTAGATGTACTCAAAACTGAATCTTAATTGTGGCTAGACCCCCTTTTCCCCTGTATCTGAGAATATTTTGTTGCTTCCCTGAACTTTTCTGATACCTTATATCTTGGCTGAGTGAAATCCAGTTACTTTAACAGAATGTTATATTCCCATTATGTGTTTGAGAGAGCTTGTTTGGTCAAATATTTGATATGTGTTTCATCAGTGTATGCTATCTTGGATATACCCATAAAGCATGATATAAAATACATAATTATTCCAAATAACATCAGCAGTCTTGGTGCATTTGATACCATTTCTCCCAATGACATACCACCACTGGCAAAGAAATTCTTAAGGATTTTTCAGCCAAAATTCTGATTCTTACACTTTTGTTTACCATCTATGTTAGCAACATTGTCATAGAGTTGTCCTCATTATATCAAACCAGGGTCTACAGTTGAGATTGTTAGTTTTTCACTTAAAACTGTTCTTTCTACAACATGTCTAAAACTGATAAAATTTTCAGTTTTGTGATTTTTTCCCTAATTTTCCAACAAATAAATAAATAATTGTTCAGCATGACTTTTTTATTCCTTTTTTTTTTAATTCTTAAACGTATTATGGATATTTCCTTCTCTCTTTTTTTTTTATTCTACTAATCTCATTTTGAAGCTACCTTCTTAGTTGTCAGTTGTTTCATTATTTTAAAAATTTATCTCCATGTGCAGTCACTCTGCCATCAGATTTCCAAATCATTTATCCTACATGTAGAGAAAATAGGAATTGTCTTCTGCAATACGCAGACAGTGTCATACAAAACATTATAATCATCTAAATATTGGACATACAGTGATGATCCTTTAAGAGTATTATAAAATATTTAATGTCATTGATCACTTGGTTTTGTTGAAAACTATTGATTAACTTCCTATTAAGCTTTTTAATAAATTCTAAAAATTAATTTGTGCTTTTTTGGGTGTAAATGATTTTTTTGAGGTGGATATTTAGATCTTCATTTAGTACATAACAGGAAATTGCATGGACATCACATCTGGTTAAGTTGCAGAATTGTGATCTGTTCATGATTTTTGTGTAGGTCATGCTTGACAGAAACTGCTCATTTGTTTTCAGATTTTAAAATTTAAGCAGATTTTTCTTTGGAAATTTTCAAATTTTTAAAAAATAGTTTTTTTTCCTTTTTTTTCTGACCTCCCCTTTCTTACTGTTTATTTTTATTTTGATATCTACTCTTTTCAAAAAGACTAAAAAGTAAAATATAATTAGAGTTTACAAGCTCAAGTATATTTTCACAAAAATGGAAGTTGATGTGAATTTAAACCATAAATAATTTATTTTTTTATATTTTGAAAAAGATATTTTTCCTATGAAATACTTAAGACCATCTATTGAAATTAAATGATAAGATAAAATTTTAATTAATACGTGAATTAATCATATATAAATCTTTATATAAACAAATCACAATTTAAAAATAGGGAAACCTTTGTGTTTAATTTTTGACCATTTAAAAAAATCTTATTAAAAATTTTAATATAGTAAAACCATTTTTGCAATTCTGGCTATTTGCATCTAGTTGTGAATGTAATTGGTATTATGTTTCATGCATATAAAATATAGAACCGCAGATTTACAAATTAAAGAGTAATATGACTTGTTTTTCTTTCAAAATATTCCTGAGTTGCCAAGTGTAACTCTTATAAATACTGTATGTTTTCCTGAATACCCCTGGTACTTCTGAAACCTGAGAAGAAGCAGAAAAACAGATGCTTGGCAAGACCAGGTAATGCTACTTTCTTATGCAAGAATTCATTGCGTTCAAGTAATCTGATAGGAAATTTCAAGTAAGGTATTTTCAAGTAAATTAATTTGTCTATTCTCATTTTTAAGCACTTCTGTAAATCACTTCCTCCTCACTGGTGCCTGTCTCTGACACTGACCAGGGTACAACCCCCAAATACTGGCAATTTTGGAGGTAGCTACCCTTTGCTTCAAAGACCAAAGACCTAGAACAAGAAATATGTTCCTGAGGCTTGAATGATGTTGGTCAGGAGACAGGATGTTTAGAGTTGCAGATCTCTTTGTGCCAGACGCTGAGTGACATAAGAGTTCATGCGTTCTTTAGTAGAACACGTGCAGAATTTCTAAGAACGAGTGCAGGCATGGATCCTTCATGCCTGAGGCTAAGGACAGGGCTATTCTACCTGTCATCAGGTTTCATTTAAACATCATTTTCCCAGAGGCTTTTGTAATCCTCCCAATAACTCAGATCTTTTACCTTCACAGACTACTAATCTTTCCTGTTTATAATGACAGTCACACTAATAATTATTAGTTTAAGGTTTATATTGTCTGTCATTACACACAATGTATATCTGGTTCCCTACCGTACCTTTAATACTACAGTGCCAAGAACATGGTAGTTCCTCAGTAAGTATCTGTTGAGTTGTAGAAAAGAGAATGATGTGTATTTCTTCTACACAGCTATTACTATTTCTATTACTGCTTTATTTTTTAAGTGAGTTCTAACGGGAATCACTGAATCAGAAAGCACAAGCGTTTAAAAGTTCTTGCTCTGTTGCTTGATGCCACTCAGGAAAGTTTGAGCTTGTTAACTATACCCAAATAAAGAAAACAATTAAAAAGAAAGTTTGAGCCAATTTACATGTAATAAACATGGATAATTGGGTTTACTTCACTGTGCTTCTTACTCCTCTATTATATTTTTACTTTATATTTAGTGTTTTTATTTTTTTTTAAGATTTTATTTATTTATTTGACAAAGAGAGAGAGAGCACAAGCAGGCGGAGGCATAGGGAGAAGCAGGCTCCCCACTGAGCAGGGAGCCCGCTGTGGGGCTCCATCCCAGAACCCTGGGATCATGACCTGAGCTGAAGGCAGATGCTTAATTGACTGAGCCATCCAGGTGCCCCGATAAAGTATTTTTAAATTGTAGTTTTTATTTATACCATTTGACTTGCCAAGTAGAACGTTTTCATATGACCACAGAATATATTTTACTTATTATTTACATTGTCTATATTCTTTTGATTTAACTCCACTGCTTTACTTTGAAATAGATAGGCTTATAAAGCTTTCTTTATGTACTACTGATAGTAAGTAACCGTTTCCTGTCAAAGACTGAAAATACCCTTTCTAGAGTATTGTTTCCTTTTTATATTGTGCTTTTGAATTTTTAATGAGAAATTTTAAAATAGAAAATACTTCATTATTTTCCTCCATGGTTTTAAATAGAGTTTTACACATAGACTTATTCAACTGAGTAACAGAAAAACAATCTGCTATATTTGTTCCAGTACTTTTTTGGTCTCTTGACTACATTTAACTTTTAATCCCATCTTGAATTTATTTTTTAGTATGGTGTGAGAAAATGATCTAGTATTTCCTTCTCCAAAGGTGGTACAATTTTCTCAGTACTAATTATTGACTATTCTTTTCTTAAAAAAAGATGTTATTTATTAGAGGAGAGAGCGAGTGAGCGAACATGAACAGGGGGAGGGCAAAAGTAGAGGAAGAGGGAGAAGTGGACTCCCCAC
>NW_027838554.1:0-2249 GCF_054177405.1 Leptonychotes weddellii
TTAATATTTCTTGCAGGGCTGGGTTGGTGTACATGAATTCCTTTAATTTTGTTTATCTGAAAAACAGCCTAGCTGGATATAGTATTCTTGGCTGCATATTTTTCCAACATAGCACATTGAATATGCCAGTCCTTTCTGGCCTGCCAGGTCTCTGTGGACAGGTCTGCTACCAGCCTTACCTGTCAACCTCTGTAGTTTCAGAACATCTTGTCCAAAGCTGCTTTTAGGATTTTCTCTTTATCTTTGAAATTTGCAACTTTCACTATAGTATGTGGTGGTGTTGACTTCTTTTTATTGATTTTGAGGGGAGTTCTCTGTGCCTCTTGGCTTGAATGCCTGTTTGTTTTCTTGCTTTAAGGAAGTTCTGAACTTTAATTTGTTCGAATAAACCTTCTGCCCCCTTTGCCTACTCCTCTTCTGGGACTCCTGCAATACAGATATTATTTCACTTATGGAGTTGCTGAGTTCCCTATGTTTACCTTCATGATCTAATAGTTGTCTTTCCTATTTCAGTCGTGATAGTACGCATGTTCAGCTTCCTTATTTTCCATAACTTTGTCTTCTGTATCACTGGTTTCCTCTTCTGTTTCATTCATCCTCATTTTTATGGCCTGCACATGAGACTGCATCTCAGTAATAGCATTTTTATTTTCGGCCTGACTAGATTTTAGAATTTTATGTCTACAGTCAGGGATTCTCTTGCGTCTTCTATGCTTTTTTCAAATCCAGCTAGTAGTTTTATAATCTTGGTTTGGAGTTCTAGTTCAGATATCTTATATCTGTATTGACTAAATCTGTGGCTACGAGTACTACCTCCTTTCTCTTGTGTTAAATTCCTGCATCTCCTCAAATTCACAAACTAAACTTATATCTAAAGGACACAGAAAAGGAACAGCACATGAAGCCTATAGCAAGCAGAAGAAGGGAAAGGTTTGGATCACAGATATATGATATAGAGAAGAAGAAAACAAAATAGTAAAACAGATCAATGAAACTAAGCTGGTTCTTTCAAAGAATTAATAAAACAGATAAATACCAAAGCAGAATTCTCAAAATGAAAGAGAAAGGAATCAAATAAGCAAAATCATGAATAAAAGAGGAGAGATCACAAACACCACCACAGAAACACAAAAAAATTTAAGAGAATGTTATGAACATTTATATGCCAACAAACTGGCCAATCTGGAAGGAATGAATAAATTCTTAGAAACATGCATACTATCAAGACTGAAATAGGAAGAAATAGGCAATCTGAACAGATATAAAACCCACAAAGAAGTTGATTCAGTAATCAGAAATGTCCCAAAAAACAAAAGTCAAGGGCCAAATGGCTTCCTAGGGGAATTCTACCAGACATTTATAGAATAAGCTAATCCCTTATTCTTCTCAAACTGTTCCAAAAAGTAGATACGGAAGGAAAACTTCCAAATTCATTCTATGAGTGCAGCATTACCCTGACACCAAAACTAATAGACTAAACTAAAAAAAAAAAACAGGTCATTACCCCTGATGACTATGCATGCAGATATTCTCAATAAGATACTAGCAAATCAAACCCAACAGTCCATTAAAAGAATTATTCACCATGAGCAAGTGAGACTTATTCCTGCGCTGCAAGGGTGTTCAGTATTCAGAAATCTATCAAAGAGATACAGCAAATTAATAAAAGAAAGGGTAAGAACCATATGATCCTTTCAGTAGGTGCAGAAAACAAAATAAAACATTTGAAAAAGTAGAGCATCCGTTCTATGTAAAAGCCTTTAACAAAGTTGGGATAGATGGAACAAAAGTCAACACAGCAAAAGCAATATATAAAGACCCATGGCCAGTATCATCCCCAGAATGGGAAAACTGAGAGCTTTTCCATTACAGTCAGGAATAAGACAGGGAAGTCCACTGTCACCAATATTATTTACAATAGTACTGGAGATCCTAGACTTAACAATCAGGCAAAAAAAAGAAAATTACAAAACAAGACACAAAACATCCAAATTGGCAAGAAACATGTTCAACTTTCAGTATATGCAGATGACATGATAGTCTATGTATAAAACTTAAAAGACCCTACCATCAAATTTCTGGGCTGATAAATATATTCAGCAGTGTTGCCGGATATAAAACCAATATACAGAAATCTGTTGCATTTCCAGTAATGAAGCAGCAGAAAGAGAAATCAAGGAATCAGTCTCATTTACAATAGCACCAAACTCAAGATACCTAGGAATAAACCTCACCAAAGAGGTAGAGAT
>NW_027838555.1:0-267 GCF_054177405.1 Leptonychotes weddellii
GTCTGCGTTTTGTGAATCAAGAAAAAGTGTTGTATGGGTATTTACCCGAAAGATACAAATGTGGTGATCCGAGGGGGTATGTGCACCCCGATGTTTATAGCAGCAATGTCCGAAATAGCCAAACTATGGAAAGAGCCAAGATGTCCATCGACAGATGAATGGATAAAGAAGATGTAGTATACACACACACACACACACATACACACACACAGGAATATTATGCAGCCATCAAAAGGAATGAAATCTTGCCATTTGCAATGACGTGGA
>NW_027838556.1:0-267 GCF_054177405.1 Leptonychotes weddellii
TGCCCATTAAATGCAACAGCACAAGGCTCTTTGTCAATGTATCCTTTGGTAAGCAACTTGTCTATAAATTTGGTCAAACCTTCTTAAATTTCTCAGCAATCCACCTTCTGGAAGCTTGTCATGGTTATGAAAGCCTTAAATTTAATTTTACCATAACTTAAGTAATTTAAAGATTTAAATAATTCAGAGAAGATTTTGGCTAATGGTGTCATTAATCAAAACTGATTTTATGAAATGTCTTATATAATAAAATAAAAAAGAAGCTTA
>NW_027838557.1:0-267 GCF_054177405.1 Leptonychotes weddellii
GCTTAGCGTGTGAGGTGGGGACGTTTCTTAGAATAGAACCGACCGTATTCCTTTATACCGCTGCATTTTTAAACAAGCTCCTCATGGTTTTTCCTCTTCTCCCCCAAAGACGGTCTCCCTGTTCCCTTTCAGTAATGGGAGTTTTCCCGTTAGATCCACACCAAACAAGTTAATAAATCCAAGCCCAGTTCTTGGTACTGAGAGGTCTTCAGCACAGCTCAGCAATACTAAGAATTTTTTCCAGGAGCTGCAATTTCCAGAGAGCTC
>NW_027838558.1:0-267 GCF_054177405.1 Leptonychotes weddellii
TATGTAGCTCTAGTAATCAGAATTGTGTGGTCCTGGCAGAGCACCAGACACATGGATCAATGGAGCATAATAGAGGACCCAGAAATAGATCCAAATATGTTCAACTGATTTTTGACCAAGGTCAAAAGTAAGTCAGTGGAGGAAAGAGACTTTTCAACAAATGGTTCTGGAGCAATTAGACATCCATAGGCAAAAAAAAAAAGTCTTCAACCTAAATCTCACACCTTATACAAAAATTAATTCAAAATGGATCATGGACTTAAAATG
>NW_027838559.1:0-267 GCF_054177405.1 Leptonychotes weddellii
AAAAAAAAGACTAAAGAGAAGTGACAACTAAATGCTTTGCAGGATCCGTGATAGGATTCTGAATTTTTAAAAAGGCTATAAAGGACATTATTGACACAATTTAGGAAATTTGCATATGAGTTGTATATTAGATAATATTATAAATTAATGCTAAATGTTCTTAATGTGATAATTGATTTGTGGGAAGATGCCTTTGTTTGGGGGAAAAACAAGGTGAAATATTTAGGGTAAGTTGCCTTGATATCAGCCACAAATCTCAAATGGCTT
>NW_027838560.1:0-267 GCF_054177405.1 Leptonychotes weddellii
TTCCTTACTTCCCTTCCTCAAGGACTGACCCTCTCTGCATTGCCTCTGCTTCTGTCCACAAGACTTAGAGATATGGCTCTGAAGCAGGTGTGACTGCTAGTTCTATCGCTAACCATGGAACCAATCTCTGAGTCTCGGGTTTTCCCACCTGTAAAATGGTAACAAGAATGGCAATCTCGGGCACTTGGGTGGCTCAGTTGGTTAAGCGACTGCCTTCGGCTCAGGTCATGATCCTGGCGTCCCAGGATCGAGTCCCGCATCGGGCTC
>NW_027838561.1:0-267 GCF_054177405.1 Leptonychotes weddellii
CCGGACACCAGATCAGTGTAACTTCCAACTCGGCCTCTCTTAAGATACCAACTCCTGACATTCCTGCTGTTTCTCACTAGAGTTACAAAAACATGTGGCTACAGGTTATCTCAGGAGGAAGAAAGGCTCATCTAGACCCATCCTGGCGTTCAACTTGCCAAGCACATTCCTGCAGGCCTTTTTTTTTTTTTTTTTTTTTAATTTAGCAACACTTGGGAGATCACTTAAATTCTGGAAGCTAACTATATCAGGATTAGGTTTGGCTGC
>NW_027838562.1:0-267 GCF_054177405.1 Leptonychotes weddellii
TCATATGGGACATATTCTTCTGTCTCTTCATTTTGTCTAATTATCTGTGTGCTTTTTCCCCCCCTCTGTGTTAATAAAGTCAGCTCCATGTCCTCCTCTTGAAAGTAGTGGCCTTATTAAGAAGGGGTCTTATAGGCCCTACAGTGTAGTATCCACCATGGCAGAGTGGAAGCACAGAGGAACCTGACACTTGAGATGTGCCTCCTGTGTGTGATATGCACATCTGCTGTTTTGGTTAAGTCACTCTGTTTTTTTGTCCAGTCATCT
>NW_027838563.1:0-267 GCF_054177405.1 Leptonychotes weddellii
AATCTTTTATAATTTTCATCTTTAGAGTCATATTCCATACCTTCATTATATTTACCCTTATTTTTATACATATATAAATTTTTCTTTCTTTAAAACTTTGGGAGGCAGTTTCTTCTAACAGACCAAAATATGCCCAAAATCTAGTGTGTGGCACTGATCTATTCACCGGCCTGATCATATTTGATCTTTTTTTTTTTTTTCTTTCACTTTATTTTTCTCCAGTTTCAGGTCTCTTCTGATTTGTTTAATATATGTTTATCTGGGGTC
>NW_027838564.1:0-267 GCF_054177405.1 Leptonychotes weddellii
CCTGTTGAGTTTGTAGGTGTTCAGAATGGTTTGATCCCTATCCAGCTGAATTCCTGAGAGGAGACAAAATCCAGGTCTCCTACTCCTCCGCCATCTTGCTCCACCCCCCGGATTATTTGTTTTTTGTGTGTTGAGTTTTAAAAGTTCTTTATATCTTTTGGATACTAGCCCTTTATCAGATTTGTCATTTGCAAATATCTTCTCCTATTCTGAAGGTTGCCTTTTAGTTTTGTTGATTGTTTCCTTCGCTGAGCAGAAGCTTTTTAT
>NW_027838565.1:0-2249 GCF_054177405.1 Leptonychotes weddellii
CCTCCCTCCCCAGGCCCGTCTTCAACACTGATGTGTCCCCCCCATTCCCTAATTCTACTCACCTTTTGCCCCCCGTCTCCCTCCCCCTTTTTCCGCCGCTTTGTCTTCTTCTCCTTTTTTTCTCTGTGCTTCCGCCTCCGTTTCCGACCTGGTCCAGTTCCATATTCGCTGCCTCCGCTCTCTGACTTCTCCCGGTACTCATCTCGCTCGGAGCCAAATTCCTCCTCACTGTCCTAAGGGAGAGAAATAAAAATAACATTTCTTCAGTCCTACCATGTGCCAGGAACTGTTCTTAGCCCATAACATGTATTACCCCTTTTAATCTTCACAACAATTCTCTGGAGATAGTAACTCATCTATTTTTATCTGCCTTTTTTTTTTTTTTTGCAGATAAGGAAACTGAGGCACGCAGAACTAAACGAACCGCCAAGGAGACACGGGGCTGCTAGGCTCTGACCGCATGCAGTCTGCGCCCAGAGCCTGCTCTCTCAATAGGGCTTACTGCTGCTAAGGCGAGTCACGTGGACAGTGGGGGCTCTTTACTCGGTTGTGGTGACTGAGGTTGGGGTCCTAGATCCAGGAGCTACAGGCCAGCCAGAGGGGGGTGGGGGCGTCAGACCTCCCTGACTGCTGGATGCTCCCCACCCTCCACCCTTGATAATCGGGACCAGAGAAAACGCAGGTGCCTGGGAAGAGGTCTGCTGAGCCTTGCCGTGGAGACAGGAGTCCTTAACACTTACAAGCTTCTTGCGTTTTCGGGGTTTTCCTGGCTTGTTCTCCTTCTGCTTCTTGGGTCCTCGTTTTCTCTTCTTCACACCCAATGCTGAAGGTAGCAGCCGGATGTCATCCTTATCTTTGGAGCAGAGAGCACCAGAGAACCTAAGCCTCTAGGTTCCCCGTCTCTGTGGCCCCTAGACCTCACCCCTCCTCACCTCTTCCCTTCCCACTCTCTAGGAACTCGGGCATTAACTCCTCCAAACCTCGCCTCCCTTCGCTGGGTGCAAACAGAGAGTGTTTCGAGTACTCTGGGACGCTTGGGTTCTGAATGGGAGGTCAGGGGTCAGAAGGGAAGAGCAGCCAAACCACTCCCTCCTCTCCCCTCCTACTAACAAGGGAGCAGGCTCTAGGCCATGGGCTCTGACTGTGGCAGGTCCTTTCAGTCGCCGCCAGGGCTCCTCCTGCCTTCCCCCTCACTTAGCCAGCTGGCATCCTGCCCGGGAACTGGGGAAGCCGTGCCCAGCTGCTGGCCTGGCCTGACCCCAGCACTTGGAGTGGGGAGACAAACTGGCAGCTCCCTAAGCCAGATGCTGAGAAGGGAGAGCCAAAGGTGGACACCTGGGATCTCACACTAACACCCGGGGCCCTCACATCCTTTCTGCCACGAGGGAGGCCTCTATTTATACTTCCTCAGATGATCGCCAGGCCTCTTGTCACCCCAACACAGCCCTGGAGGAAAAGAAGGCCATGCCAGTCATTTTCACATCTTGCCCACAGGACCACAGCGTCTGGCTCGTCCATCACACCCTAACCCTACGGGAGCCGTCTCCACAATTACCTAAACATTCCTCCTCTTCCCAAGTAGCCTGGAACCTTCCCTCAAATCTATTTCCATATCCCTGTTCCCTTTCAGAACTCAGGGGCCCTCCCCTTTCTCCCCTGGTCTCACCCTTCGCCTCCAAATTGAGTCCCATTCATACATAAGCAGCACGGGAGACCCAAACAAAGCTAGCGACAGAGACACACCCAGCGTATGCATTCTCAGACGCACAAGCGTGCACGCATAGTCCTGAGCACAAATCCAGAGGACAGCCCGGACCTGCTTTCAGCAGGGCTAGATCCCTGGCTTTCTCCCCATAGGTCTCTGTCGGGGCCGGGGGCTTCCCTTATCCGTGACCCCCCCACCGCAGATCCAGGGAAGACACGGATGTTACAGACCTGGGGCCCTGCTTGGCCTCCCTCCCTCCCCAGCAGGCACTAGACTAACCAGCCTGACCTGTCCTGCTCGGGCAGAGGAGGAAAGCCTGGGCCTGGCCCAGCCCCTTGCTCTAGGACACACAATCCTTCGGCCCACAACAGCCAAGGGAAAATTAGCCACAATTAACACGGCTTCCACTGCCTCGGGATCCCGGCGTCTCCTTCCTCAGTGCTACCTGTCCTCGGAACGCCAGCATCCTGTGTCCTCTGGTGCAGGAACACCCTCTAGGACGGGGCTGGGGGCGGGGGGGGGGGGGGGGGGGGGGGGGGGGGGG
>NW_027838566.1:0-267 GCF_054177405.1 Leptonychotes weddellii
CCCCTCCCTGTTCATGCTCTCTCTATCTCTGTCTCTCTCCCTCAAGTAAATAAATAAATAAAATCTTAAAAAAAAAAAAAAAATTCTACCAGACTTTTAAGTCTCTACAAAATACTACTTCCTCTTTTAATTCCTGTCTTTGCCCAGTCATAATTTCATTTGTTTTTTTTTTTTAAATTCTGCTTTGCCATAGATCTCTGTGAAACCTCTATCATGGCACTCCTACACAACATTGTGTGGATTTTCAAAAAATGTCTTCCGCATGCA
>NW_027838567.1:0-267 GCF_054177405.1 Leptonychotes weddellii
TCTTCTTCTTCTTCTTCCTCTTCTTCTTCTTCTTCTTCTTCTTCTTCTTCTTCTTCTTCTTCTTCTTCTTCTTCTTCTTCTCCTCCTCCTCCTTCTTCTTCCCCTCCTCCTCCTCCTCCTTCTTCTTCCCCTTCCCCTTCCTCTTCCTCCTCCTCCTCCTTCTTGCCATGGGAGATAATTTGTTTATTTTTTTTATTTTTTTAAGATTTTATTTATTCATTTATTTGAGAGAGAGAGAGAGCACATGAGAGGGGGGAGGGTCAGAGG
>NW_027838568.1:0-267 GCF_054177405.1 Leptonychotes weddellii
CTAAAACTAATGATGTAATGTATGGGGATTAACATAACAATAAAAAAATTAAAATAAAATAAAAAAGTAAAAAAAAAAAAAGGATAAGGACACTGTAATATGAAAAGGAACTCAAGAATACTAAAGACCTCAAAAATCAATTATAGTGAGTTAGATAGGGAGCTGAGAAGATCTGAATCTAAAACACTGATCTTCATACTGTGTCTGCTGGCAAAGGGTTTGAGGTGAGTTATAAACATAAAAGATTAGAAGCAGAAAAGATATGAA
>NW_027838569.1:0-267 GCF_054177405.1 Leptonychotes weddellii
TGAAAAATATCCAAACTTGAGCAAAAAGGGAAAAATAAGGAAAAAAACAGAAGAAAAAAAAAAAAAAACCCTAACATATTTCTGATTGGGGTCCCAGAAGGAAAGGAGAGAATTGGGTAGAAGCATTATTTGAAAATGATCAAAAATGTTCTAAAACTGATGAAAAATATCAATCAATAGAATTAGTATTTAAGTCAATAAATCAAGCAAGGTGTTTTGTTTTGTTTTTTAAATCAACCTCTGTGCAAGGGTTTGCAGGGAAATGAT
>NW_027838570.1:0-267 GCF_054177405.1 Leptonychotes weddellii
TGACAGCCTCGTGCACTGCGGACGGGGCACAGACTCGCAGACCAGTAGCATCGGGAAAGGACTTTAGAGCAGTCCCGGGGGTGGAAAACCAGACTGGCGGAGTAGCGCGGACGCGAAACGCAGCCCCCCAGACAGAAAACCTGGTGCGCCGGGATCCCAACGGTGAACTGCAACCCCCAGGGTGGAAACCCTGAGCAGCAGAGTTGCGCTCACGCGAATTGCAACCCCCGGGACAGAACCCCAAGCAGCGGGGTCGCGCAGGCGTGA
>NW_027838571.1:0-267 GCF_054177405.1 Leptonychotes weddellii
GAGCCGAAGGCAGTCGCCTAACCGACTGAGCCACCCAGGCGCCCCTGGAGATCTATCATTTAATGGGAACAGTTTCAGATTGGAATGATGAAAATGTTCTGGAGATGGTGGTGGTGATGGTTGTGTAACATGCATGTACTGAAGGCCACTGAACTGTACACTTAAAAATGGTTAAAATGATAAATTTTATGTGTATTTTATTGCAACAACAGAAAATAATTCATCCCTTCAAGGCTTGGTTCAAATGGTACCTTCCTCCTGCTTCAT
>NW_027838572.1:0-267 GCF_054177405.1 Leptonychotes weddellii
ACCTGGGTGGCTCAGTCAGTTAAGTGTCTGCTTTCGGCTCAGGTCATGATCTCAGGGTCCTGGGATCGGGTCCCTCATCGGGCTCCCTGCTCAGCCTGGAGTCTGCTTCTCCCTCTCCCTCTGCTCCTTCTCCCATTCGTGCGTGCATGCTCTGTCTCTCAAATAAATAAATAAAATCTTTAAAACATGTAAAAAAAAAAATGTCACAATGTTTGTTTATTGGGGGAGGGGGAGAGAAGGGAAGGGGAGTAGGGGGTGGGGGTAGAT
>NW_027838573.1:0-267 GCF_054177405.1 Leptonychotes weddellii
GCTAATAATGCTTCCTATGCCAAAAGCATGGAATGATTTAAAAAAAAAAAAAATACACCTGCAAATTCAAAAAAAAACCCAACCTCTACGGAGAATCTCTGTTTTAAGGGTTCCGGATCTATCTGTACTCCTAATCTTTATCTGAGCGATTTTTTTAGGAGCAACTATAGTATCATTTTGGTGACTTATCTGGCAAGTTGTGGATTTTGAACAGCTCCTTTGAGAAATGTCCTCAATTTTACCCTTTACCACATGCCATATCTGTCA
>NW_027838574.1:0-267 GCF_054177405.1 Leptonychotes weddellii
GTGCGTCTTCTCCGACATCCCGACTTCCTGTGCTCCTTCTCCGACACCCCGACTTCCTGTGCTCCTCTGACACCCCAGCTTCCTGAGTTCCTTCTCCTATACCCCGACTTCCTGTGTTCCTCTGACACCCCGACTTCCTGTGTGTCTTCTCCCGACACACCTTTCGGGGCACGTTAGTTGTCAGGATGCTTAGCTTAAGCAAACTGGATAGGCCTTTTTTTCCCCCTTTCCCAACTCTTGGCTTTCATTTGTTCTGTGGTTGGCCTC
>NW_027838575.1:0-267 GCF_054177405.1 Leptonychotes weddellii
GCTTCTAGGGGTGCCTGGGTGGCTCAGTTAGTTAAGCATCCAACTCTTGATTTTGGCTCAGGTTATGATCTCAGGGTGGTGAGATTGAGTCCTGGGTCAGGCTCCGCATTGGGCGTGGAGTCTGCTTAAGATTCTCTTTCTTCCTCTCCCTCTGCCCCTTCCCCCTCTAAAAAAAAGGAAAGAAAAGGAAATATTAGGCTTCTAGCATGTGAGGTACAAAGTCTGAAAACTCTCCATAATTATTTATAAGAGCCATGAAGGAAGAAA
>NW_027838576.1:0-2248 GCF_054177405.1 Leptonychotes weddellii
GGAGGGGCAGAGGGTGATGGAGAGAGAATCTCAAGCAGACTCCACGTTGAGCGCAGAGACTGACGCAGGGCTCGATCCCATGACCTTGAGATCACGACCTGGGCCGAAACCAAGAATGGGCCGTTCAAACAACTGAGCCACCCAGGCTCCCTGCCTCCTGATTTTTTAACTGTCAAAGTAATACAATAGCAACTGTAACGTTTGAGGAAAAAAAAAAAACATCACTCAGAAATCTCTCCACGCTCCAACACAGCATTTTCATTTTTCTGGAATATTTTCATGTCAATTGAAGTTTTACACAATGGTGACCATAAGTGTCTGTATTTTTTCCAACTTTTTCACACAAACATGTTCACTGCTGTTAAAATGCCTCCACTATGAGCATTTCAAACGTATAAAATTCCTTGGAGAAAACACCGCATAGTATTTAGATATTAGCTTCGCTTTAAACACGTCGGTTATTTCCTGGCTTTCACTGTAAAGGCGAGAACACTCTAGACCCTTCATGTTCTCTTCCTGTGGCATTTTCTTAAACGACGGAGAGGATTAGTAACTCAATTTTATGTTTCGTAACACACAGAGCCAACTGTCCCCCTTCCGTGTCCATGTCCCCTCAGTGTGGCCACCGACACACGCACGCACACGCGTGTATAGAAACACATGGGTTTATCATACAGTATACAGACGCCCACATGTACAAATACCTATGTTTGCTCCATTAGCGGGTCTACTATGATTCACTGGGACACACCACAGGTCAAGGGCACTGCCCGCCCCACCCACAGTCCTGCTCAGCTGGTAAAGGTCAGCCCTTAAAGAGCTGTGCTGTAGGCCCGTGTCCTTGGGCCAAGGTGCCTAAACGACGAATCCGGAGACTAAACTCTGACCTATGACATCACCTGCCACACACAAATGCACTGGACCCATCGGAGGCTCCACTGGGCAACGATCCTGCTGGGACAGGAAGTCGTCAGCTGCAGGAGCAGACCCTGGAAGGAGCCCAGAGAGAAGCCACTCGGGAGAGTCTGGGTCATAGCAAGTCAGTCATGAGGAAGCAGCAGAACCATGAGGACACTGAGCCACAAGACACATACAAGCCCTGTGGGCAGAGGGGCAAGGCCAGTGAGGCCACGAGGAGCACAGAGTGGATGGGAACAAGAGGGTGACTGTTGTCCACACAGCACTGGAGTGCAACTCCATGACCCTGGGCTGGGCAGCCCTCCAACCCTGCAGGTGCCGCTGTCCTGCCCCTGTTCCCCGGAGAGAACTGTCCACCGAGGAGCCAGGGAGGGCGATCTGTCGCCCGATGCTGTGTTCACTGTTCGCTCTCCTTGTGCACCCGTCTGATCAAGGGTCTTCCTGGGGTCTCCCGGGAGCAGAGAGAAGGGGCTGCAGGGAAGGCCCGAGCGGTCTAGGGGGTGGGGCCCTAGGCTGCCCGGCTCTGGAAGGCTGCTTTCTAGAAAGGCAGAGGTGGGCATCTCTGGGGCCCAGGGTCCCTGGCTCTATACCTGACCCTGTGGGGTGCTGGCAGGCCTGCCGTCCCCTTTGCCCCGGATGGAACATGCTGCTTCTCTGGGCTAGGGCGGGCCCATGAAACCTCCAGCCTCACCCCACTTCTCAGTCTGCTCCATCAGCGCCCAGAGGTCTTGGCAGCTCATCTGCGGCATCTTGTCCCAGGGCAGGTGGTCAAGGCCTAACACACCCCCACCCAGCTGGGCCAGGCCAAGATCATTCCCACCTCCCCCCCAGGCCTCCTCCTGCTCTGAGCGCCACCTGACTCTTCCCCACAGACCCGGCCCCACCTCAGCCTGTGGCCATGGGTGTGACCCTGGTGCCACGCTGAAGGACAATCAGGGTGCGTGGCTGAACCCTCAGAGAGTCCCAGCTGTGGACCAGTCTGCCTTTGTCCCTCTGGCTAGGTTACTGCATCCCATGAGAAGGAGGAACTCGACCCTCCTCCTTCTTCCTACCGTCTGACACACCTCTCACTCTGCTCCTGGAAGCTCTGCCTGCCCCACACTGGGAACTGACACCAGGGCCAATCAGGGCCATTCCCCAGAAGCCCCAGAAGGTGCCCCGCTATCCATCCACTTGATGACCTTCCATTCCACCCCCAACCTGGTCATGGTCCCTGGCCACTTACCCCCAAACCCCAGGCTGCCCCCTCAGGGAGTGGTGTCTCCATCCTTCCGTTCCAGGATCTGGCCCTTCCTTCAGGGCGAGGCCCCAAGGAGGCTTCTTCTGAAAG
>NW_027838577.1:0-267 GCF_054177405.1 Leptonychotes weddellii
GTACTGGCCTCCACAATGGTGAAGGCCGGAGAGCCTGTGAGGACTGAATGAGACCGTGCACACAGAGTGCTCACGGTTCGCCCAGAGAAGCACATCGGTTCACCCGGCAGCTATCCATCACCTACCGTGTTCCAGGCATTGGGCTGGATGTGGAGGTGCCCAAGGATGGATGAAGCTTCAGGAAGCTTACACTCTGGTCGGGGAGACACGAGACATGGGCGACCAACACTTAAACAAGACAGTCGTGGCTGGTGAAATATGACAAGC
>NW_027838578.1:0-267 GCF_054177405.1 Leptonychotes weddellii
GGGCGCCTGGGTGGCTCAGTTGGTTAAGTGACTG
Source organism: Leptonychotes weddellii (assembly GCF_054177405.1). NCBI lineage: Eukaryota > Metazoa > Chordata > Mammalia > Carnivora > Phocidae > Leptonychotes > Leptonychotes weddellii. Next base: position 35 of record NW_027838578.1, read on the forward strand.
CCTTCGGCTCAGGTCATGATCCTGGAGTCCCTGGATCGAGTCCCGCATCGGGCTCCCTGCTTGGCGGGGAGCCTGCTTCTCCCTCTGACCCTCCCCCCTCTCATGTGCTCTCTCTCTCTCATTCTCTCTGTCTCAAATAAATAAATAAAATCTTTAAAAAAAAAAGTAATGAAATTTTTATGATTTCAGCATGGTTTTGTGGACGTGTCACAATTATTTATCTGTCTTTTGAA
>NW_027838579.1:0-267 GCF_054177405.1 Leptonychotes weddellii
TTGACTTTTTGGGGATTTTAAGGAGAAAACTCTCAGTCTTTCACCACAGAGAATGATATACATATGACTTATTTTTCATAAATATCCTTTATCATAATTTTTAAAGAATTATTTATTTATTTATTTATTTGAGAGCATGCAAACCCAAGAGTGGGGAGGGGCAGAGGGAGAGAATCTCCAAGCAGACTCCCGACTGAGTGCAGAGCCCTCCCTGGAGCTCAGTCTGAAGACTCTTGAGATCATGACCTGAGCCCAAACCAAGAGTCG
>NW_027838580.1:0-267 GCF_054177405.1 Leptonychotes weddellii
TAGTTCTTCTTTTGGATGGGATCTTTGTCTGGTTTTGGGATCAAGGTAATGGTGGCCTCATTTTATGAGTTTGGAAGTTTTCCTTCTATTTCTATTCTTTGAAACCGCTTCAGAAGAGTAGGTATTAATTCTTCTTGAAATGTTTGGTAGAATTCCCCTGGGAAGCCATCTGGCCCTGGGCTCTTGTTGGGAGATTTTTGATGACTGCTTCAATTTCCTTAGTGGTTATAAGTCTGTTGAGGTTTTCTATTTCTTCCTGGTTCAGTT
>NW_027838581.1:0-267 GCF_054177405.1 Leptonychotes weddellii
AATCAGGGGAAGCTGCAGGCAGAGGGAGAAGCAGACTTCTGCTGAGCAGGCAGCCCAGTGTGGGACTAGATCCCAGGACCCTGGGATCATGACCTGAGCCGAAGGCAGAAGCTTAACGACTGAGCCACCCAGGCGTCCCTTGATCCCTTTATTTTTAATTTTTAATGGTAACATAATGATTAATGATGTGGATTTAGAATCTGGGTACCTCAATTCAAATTTCAACTCCACCACTTAGCAGCTGTATAACGTCAGCCAAGATACTGA
>NW_027838582.1:0-267 GCF_054177405.1 Leptonychotes weddellii
TTGCTTAGGCTCAGGTCATGATCCCAGGGTCCTGGAAAGGAGGCCTGCATCGGGCTCCCTGCTCGGCAGGAAGCCTGATCCCCACTCTGCCTGCTGTTACCCCTGCTTGTGAGTGCGCGCTCTCTTTCCCTGACAAATAAAATAAATAAAATTTTTTAAAAAAGGTAATGGATAGGGCGCCTGGGTGGCTCAGTCGGTTGAGCGACTGCCTTCGGCTCAGGTCATGATCCTGGGGTCCCGGGATCGAGTCCCGCACCGGGCTCCCTG
>NW_027838583.1:0-267 GCF_054177405.1 Leptonychotes weddellii
TCCTTCTCTCTTTCCTTCTCTTTTCTTCCCTTCGTCTCTCCCTCCTGTCCTCCTTCTCTTCCATTTTTCCTTCCTTCCTTCCTCCCCTCGTTCCTCCCTCCCATCTTTCCTTCCTCCCTCCTTCCCTCCTTTCCTTCTTTCTCTCTTTCCTTCCTTCCTTCTTCCCTTCCTTCTCTCTTTCCTTCCCCCTCCCTCCCTCACTTCTCTCTTTTCTTCCTTCCCCCCTCCCTCCCTTCTTTCCCTCTTTTCTTCCTTCCTCCCTCGCCC
>NW_027838584.1:0-267 GCF_054177405.1 Leptonychotes weddellii
TCAATAAGGTCACAGGATACCAAATCAACCTACTGAAATCTGTTGCATTTCTACACACTAATAATGAAGCAGTGCAAAGGGAAATTAAGAAAGCCGTCTCATTTACGGTTGTACCAAAAAGAATAAAATACTTAGATTGTAGAAGATGTAAACAGCCCAAGCGGCTACTTGTTTTGTAGCCTAATAGGTTTTTTTTTTTATTCTTATGTTAATCCCCATACATTACATCATTAGTTTTAGATGCAGTGTTCCATGATTCATTGTTTG
>NW_027838585.1:0-267 GCF_054177405.1 Leptonychotes weddellii
CCATCTTGAATGACCTTCCTGAAATATTAGCACTCAGAGCCTCATTATGGACATTGTGTTTAATTTTCTTTTTTTTTTTTTAAAGATTTTATTTATTTATTTGAGACAGAGAGAATGAGAGAGACAGAGAGCACATGAGAGGGGGGAGGGTCAGAGGGAGAAGCAGGCTCCCTGCTGAGCAGGGAGCCCGATGCGGGACTCGATCCAGGGACTCCAGGATCATGACCTGAGCCGAAGGCAGTCGCTTAACCAACTGAGCCACCCAGG
>NW_027838586.1:0-267 GCF_054177405.1 Leptonychotes weddellii
GATTACTCAACCTTTTAGAGACAGCATTTCAGGAATTTAGAGACATTTTTAGACAAAGGAGATCAATCTGTCGTGACTCTATTCCGTTATGTCGACTTTACAAGGAAAACTCCCACCTCTCCGTGGAGACATGAGAGAGTCGGGGGCAGCATGGCTTGGGGGGCTGGCCTTCAAGAAAGTTAATGCATTGAGTGGGGTATGTGCGGGGCTCTGTTGGTTAAGCGTCTGACTCTTGATTTTGGCTTAGGTCATGATCTCAGGGTTCTG
>NW_027838587.1:0-2248 GCF_054177405.1 Leptonychotes weddellii
GCCTGGCTTCAGGAATTGCAAAAGGGAAAGGTGAAATGAGTTTCATGAAGCAGACATAAAGAGAGTTGTGTTCAGTTATAAAGCCAAAGTAACTGAGACAAATGAAATCAGGAAAGCTAAAAAAGAGGGTCAGGATACGAATACCTCTCTACGTGAATCGTGATACTACAAAGCTCAACATTGACCTGCACTGTCCAATATGGTAGCGACAAGTCTCATACAGCAACTGAAATTAAGGTGAATTTTTTTTTTCAGGTTTTAAAAAAGGTGAATTTAATTAAGCAAAATTTAAAATTAAGTTCCTCAGTTTCACTAACCATATTGTACCCATTTGATGCTTATACCAAGAAAAGCAATTCTAAATTATAATCAGTCCAAGAAGATTACCTCAAAGCTGACACTACTAACTAAATTTACCCTATTTTAGGATGTGTACCCTATTTAGGATAATCTGTAAAAGTAATTTGAGTCTTATCTCAGATAAACACGTCATCATTTTTCTTTGGATAGATTTTTATATTAATTGCTATTTTTATTGCTGTTATTATTACTATGATTTATGAAGGAACATCCAGAAGTTAATTTTTCATATAGTCTCTTCTTTCCCTGGAGGTTTGTTCAGTTTAACCTCTTCTGCATTGGTGATTCTTAGTTCTGGAAAGGCTGGTTTATACTGAACTTGTCTAAAAAATGTTATAAAGAGCTAGAAAACTCAGAAGTGTCTTCAGTGATTCCTCTGTAAAACATGTGAGAAGTTTCAGTCATTGTGCTATTTTGTAAAATACAGGGAATTCCTTAGATTGAATTCAAGCCCCAGGGTGTCCTCAGTTCTTTACAGAGCTCTCCCTGCAGAGACTTAATTACCTCAGATAGTGAGACACCCCAATCAATAACTTTCAGCCTTACTGAATTCTGTAATAGACAGATATTTACTCATTAGATATTTACCTCCTTCAAAAGCTACCTCTGAATCATCTGATTCAACATTGACTTCTTTGTCTTCTTCAGATGTCTGAAGAATTGAGCCTGAGTTGAAGCAGTCTAGGTGTAGTAATGGGGCCCCAGAGAGTACTGAGTCAGACAGATCTTGTTTTTCGATGTAGAGTATTCAAACCAAATTTTTGGTTCAGTGGAAGGGTGAGAGCTGGGATCAAAATAAAAGCCCTTCTCATAGTTCTATCACCAAAGCTTCAAATGTACACTCATTCAAGCCCCTTTCCCCATTGTTCTTCTCTTACCCTGGAGGTGAATTCCTTCTGTCAAATGCCTTGTGTGAACTCAGTCCTGGGAACCCATTATCTTGCTGGTTCTCAAAGGCTCCTCTTCATTAGGAATTTTCTGTTTGGGGTGCCAGTGTGGCTCAGTCATTAAGCATCTGCCTTCGGCTCAGGTCATGCTCCCAGGGTCCTGGGATCGAGCCCGCATCGGGCTCCCTGCTCCTTGGGAAGCCTGCTTCTCCCTCTCCCACTCCCCCTGCTTGTGTTCCCTCTCTCGCTGTGTCTCTCTGTCAAATAAATAAATAAAATCTTTAAAAAAAAAAGAAAAGGGAATCTTCTGTTGTCTGAGCTCCCTCCCATTTTACTAAATCTTCTTTTCATTAGGATGTAAGCATGATTTTTGTCTTCCATCTTATAATATGCAAGACATAATCTTGACATTCTCTAGTTACCTTCTTAATTTTTTGTTCTCCATTACAGACACATTCTGCACCCTCTCTTCTTTCCACAAGGTGGGTAACTTCCAGCTCAGTGTAGAAAGAACGCTTTCTCATGGGGTGTGTATCCATGGAAATCTTAAAATACCTGGACTGGCTCAAAAGAAAAAAACGTTAGTGGAATATTCCTCATGTTCTTGAATCCCAGTTCCAAACTGTGGTGGTACTCCAATCAGGCATCTTCATTCACCATGCATCAAAACATGTTCTTGTCATTTTCCATTTTGCCAAGTTCAAAGATTGCCTTCCATTGTTCCATAGTTTTTTGAGACTAGCAAATACAAGCATAGCTTTACCATTTGTCTGGTGTTCATGCTCACTTAAAAGCTGTATAACTGACATGTGTACTTGGAAAGGTGTCTCAAAATGCCAACCTTCTGCGTACAGAACTGCTGATCCACAATCTCCCTTCATTGTTAACTTATAAATTGCTCTACGCACCGCACAGTTGCTTTATAACTGAACACAACTCTCTTTATGTCTGCTTCATGAAACTCATTTCACCTTTCCCTTTTGCAATTCCTGAAGCCAGGC
>NW_027838588.1:0-267 GCF_054177405.1 Leptonychotes weddellii
CGCCTGGGTGGCTCAGTTGGTTAAGCGACTGCCTTTGGCTCAGGTCATGATCCTGGAGTCCCTGGATTGAGTCCCGCATCGGGCTCCCTGCTCGGCGGGGAGCCTGCTTCTCCCTCTGACCCTCCCCCCTCTCATGTGCTCTCTGTCTCTCTCATTCTCTCTGTCTCAAATAAATAAATAAAATCTTTAAAAAAAAAAATAAATCCTTAATAGCTTGTCCTTTTAACTATGCTAACTGAACATTAGGACCGTGTCATCTCCTAAAGA
>NW_027838589.1:0-267 GCF_054177405.1 Leptonychotes weddellii
CAATATGTAATTCAGCGCACTAATAACATCACTTTCATCATTAAAGTCTAGCTGCTCATTCATAAAGGCTAAACTGAAGCGATTTTTATCTGAGGATGGCTTCTCTGGCTCAATTGTCAGCTCAGTACTGGTGCTCTTCTTCCGGGATTTCAATACCTTCATGAATGATCCTTCTGCACTCCTTATAGATACTTCTTCACCTGTCAACAAAAAAGAGACTAGTTTTGACAATGAAAGACTGATAGTACAGCTTTTTGTCAGTCCACA
>NW_027838590.1:0-267 GCF_054177405.1 Leptonychotes weddellii
GACTCTAAAAATGAAAAATAAAAAAGATTTTTTAAAAGGATTTATAAGATGTTGGTTGAAAAAGGGAAAAAGAAAAATTCAAAAAAAAGAAAAAGAAAGAAAAGAAAGTTTTAAAAAAATTAACTTTGAGGGCACCTGGGTGGCTCAGTTGGTTAAGCAACTGCCTTCGGCTCAGGTCATGATCCTGGAGTCCCTGGATCGAGTCCCGCATTGGGCTCCCTGCTCGGCAGGGAGCCTGCTTCTCCCTCTGACCCTCCCCCCTCTCAT
>NW_027838591.1:0-267 GCF_054177405.1 Leptonychotes weddellii
TTTGTCCCTATCATAATGATATATACACTTTATGAGATTTTATTGATCATATGATTTTTTTTAATGCTTTTTCTTTTTTTTTTTTTTTTAAAGATTTTATTTATTTATTTGACAGAGAGAGACACAGCGAGAGAGGGAACACAAGCAGGGGGAGTGGGAGAGGGAGAAGCAGGCTCCCCGCAGAGCAGGGAGCCCGATGTGGGACTCAATCCCAGGACCCTGGGATCATGACCTGAGCTGAAGGCAGTCGCTTAACCAACTGAGCCA
>NW_027838592.1:0-267 GCF_054177405.1 Leptonychotes weddellii
TATCCAGCTGAATTCCTGAGAGGAGACGAAATCCAGGTCTCCTACTCCTCCGCCATCTTGCTCCGCCGGCCCATTTCAGGTAGATTATTGACACTCCAGCAGTATCGTTGATTTTTAAATCCCAGATTCTGGTAGTTTTCACACAGTGGTTTACCAATCAATATGTTTTGAATGAAGAATAACTCTCCATACAGAGGAAGTAAATCTTTTAGAATATCATTAATTTTTAATCATTTTATTTATTTTAGCAAATAAATGGTGCCCTCC
>NW_027838593.1:0-267 GCF_054177405.1 Leptonychotes weddellii
TACTCTCAAATCTAGCTTTGCCAAAACATCCAAATGTGTGTATAGATGTACCTCCAGAAGAGCAGCCACATTTTGTTTGCCTTCACATCCCCAGAGATATACCAGTGCCTGGCCCAGAGCTGGTGGGTGACCCATTCATCTCTGTAAAGGCGGTCCTTGAACATAAAGTCATGAGGTCCCATACTTTTGTGGTATCTGCTTTGTATCCAGTCATGTGCTGAACAGGTACCTCCTTGACTCACAGGAAATGTGATGGCTAATTGTTCT
>NW_027838594.1:0-267 GCF_054177405.1 Leptonychotes weddellii
CTATAAACATCGGGGTGCACGTACCCTTTCGGATCCCTACTTTTGTATCTTTGGGGTAAATACTCAGCAATGCAATTGCTGGATCATACGGTAGCTCTATTTTCAACTTTTTGAGGAACCTCCATACTGTTTTCCAGAGTGTTCAGCCTGGTTTCTAAGAACCATCATTCACCTGCCCCCCTCAACCTTCCAGTTATGTACAAACTGCTCAAAATAGTCATTTTACTGTTCTTCATGGAAAAACTTTTGGTTTCTTCCTTTTGCCTT
>NW_027838595.1:0-267 GCF_054177405.1 Leptonychotes weddellii
AGTGATTAGAAGTGGGAGGTCAGTAAAAAGGAGAGGCAAAGGATGACTCCCAGATTGCTAGACTGAGCCGCCATGTGGGTGGGGCCACCATTTACTAAGAAAGCAGAGACTGGGAGAGAAAACACAGAGTGGAAAGATGATGGGGGTTCGTTTATAATAAAATTGACCTTTCCAGGTTGCTCTCAGTCTTAGAAACATTCTACGTGAGGTACCTGGCAGAGTACCTGGCATGTCGTGGGTGCTTGATAAATGCTGACTCTTATTCTC
>NW_027838596.1:0-267 GCF_054177405.1 Leptonychotes weddellii
ATTCGGTAATTTGCCAGAACGGCTCACAGAACTCAGGGAAGTGCTTTACTTACTATCAGCCATCTGTGAGAAAGGATGCAACTCCGGAAGAACCGGACGGACGAGGCGCGCAGGGCAGGGTGTGGGGAAGGCACGCCATCCTTCCAGCACCTGCACGTGGCCACCAACGTGGACGCTCCCGAACCCCATTGTTTGGGGCATTTTATGGGGGTTTCGTTACTTAGGCATCACTGATTATGTCATCGACCACTGGAGACCAAACTCAAT
>NW_027838597.1:0-267 GCF_054177405.1 Leptonychotes weddellii
ACGGCTGCCAGGCCCAAGGCAGGACACAGCGGAGACCACAGTCCAGAGGCTCAGGAGCCCATCCACAGCCCAGGGCCACCTGAAGTGCCCACGGGGTCCCTAGCCATATTCGCAGGCTCCAGCAGCCGGAACAAGGGGGTGCCCACCCTGCTTACCCTAACTCAACCCACGCCTGGCTCCATAGCAGAAGATGGATGGGGGGGCCGGGGCGGGAACTGCAGAGCAGGGGCCACAGGTGAACGCCAGCAGGCAGACGCAAGTGCGTGT
>NW_027838598.1:0-2248 GCF_054177405.1 Leptonychotes weddellii
CCTCCTACAAGAAGCCTGCCTGATTCCTCCCAGCTTCCGCCGAACTCCGCCGTAACAAGGACAATCACCACGAGCACACGACGTGCGGCCCATCGCTGAAAGGAGCTAATTCCCTGGAAGCCTAGTCCCCCTCCCGGCCCAGTCACTCGGGTTTGGCTTCCTCCCGTCCAGTCGCGTCTGACACACAGTAGGTGCTCCTGACACCCTCCCAACTGTACTCCTGCAGACAGCAGGGGCCGCCACCGGAGACGCGGAGGGGCAAGGAGCGCGCCCACAACCAGACCCGCCACAAGCACCCGGGGCTGGGGGCGCGGCGGGGACGGCTCACCCCAGCGGGGAGCTCGGGGCCTGCCGACCAGTGTCAGCGGCGCTCAGCCCTCCGCCGGCGCTAGCTCACTCCACGCTCGCGACAGCTCTAGGACGGCACGGCCCTCGTCCTTTACATCGTATGCTCCCGGAACCGGAGGCCCGCCGACATCCCGCGCCGTGCGCCGCGCGCCGGGCCCGGGGCTGGTGGCCCCGGTCCCGGCTGGGGGGACGACGCCCACCAGCGTGTGCAGAGGGCACTGGGCCGAGAACCGGGCGCCGGGGAAGCCCCGTGGGGGCGTCTAGGCCGGGGCCGGGGAGCCGAGCCCTGCTCGGGCATTACCTGCTGCGGGGGGCGCCGCTCCGCCGCCGCCAAGAGCGCCGGGGCCCCGGGCCCCGCGGTGCCGGAAGTGGCAGTAGGGCCGCCGGCAGGGCCCCCCCGGCGCCCCAGCCCAGTAGGGGCAGTCGATGGCCCGGAAGAAGCCGGTGGAGCGTAGCATGGTCCGTCCCGAAGCGGGACCCCGGCCCGGAGCCGCCCGGGCCCCCGGGCCGCTCACTGGCGCCGCGGTCGCCGCCGCCCGCGCCTCACGGACCCCGCCGCCGCCATCTTGCTCCGAGGCCCCCGCAGGCCCCCGGGACGCCGCCGCAAGGGACCTCGGGAGCGGCTGGCCGCGGCGCGCCTGACCAGAAACGCCGGCCCTCGAGGGACCGAGGCGCGTCGCGGACGCAAGGGCCGGGACAGGCGGCCGCGGGAGGAGGGCTGGAGGATGCGGGCGGCCCGGCCTGCAGCCTCCGGGAGCTTCGCCGGCGCCGCCGCCCGGCCCTCCGAAGCGGCAGCAGAGCCATCTTGAGCCCGAGGCCCCGACGGCGCCTGGGCTGTCCACCGCGCGCCTGATCAGAAAAAAAAAAAAAAATCCCTCAGGACCCAGCGGTCATTCGCTTGCTTTTAATTGGCGTTTTATTAGCATGTTGCCCTGAAGTGCCCCCTGCTGGACGAGATGAGTCTTGCGGGCGCGTCTTCCCGGTACCTCACCTCTGCCCTGGGGTACGCTTGGCTGTCAATGCGCGCTTGTGGGCAGTGTGATGCCCAGACCCGCGGGAATCCTCGTTCGCTCGAGTGTTCCCACGAAACTGAGTGCCTGCTGTCTGCCGGAACCTGCCCTGGATGAACCTGCGTAGAACCAGACAAATGAGGGTCGGTGGGGTGGGGCGAGGGGAGGCTCAACAGCCGGGGGCGGGGGAGGCCAACATCTTAATGAAAAATTAGGAGAATGGGGCGTCTGGCTGGCTCAGTCGTAGAACCTGCGACTCTTGATCCCGGGGTAGTGAGTTCGAGCTTTGGGCATGCAGTTTACTTTAAAAAAAAAAAATTGGGGCGCCTGGGTGTCTCAGTCGTTGGGCATCTGCCTTCGGCTCAGGTCGTGATCCCAGGGTCCTGGGATCGAGCCCCGCATTGGACTCCCTGCTCGGCGGGAAGCCTGCTTCTCCCTCTCCCACTCCCCCTGCTTGTGTTCCTGCTCTCACTATCTCTCTCTCTGTCAAATAAATAAATAAAATCTTTAAAAAAATAAAAAAATTGTAAGACTGACCCATTGCACGTTGGTGGGATTACAAAATGGTGCAGCCTCTACTGGGTATTTACCCCAAAGATACAAAAGTAGGGATCCGAAGGGGTACGTGCACCCCGATGTTTATAGCAGCAAAGTCCACAATAGCCAAACTATGGAAAGAGCCAAGATGTCCATCGACAGATGAATGGATAAAGAAGATGTGGTATATATATACAATGAAATATTATGCAGCCATCAAAAGGAATGAGATCTTGCCATTTGCAATGATGTGGATGGAACTGGAGGGTGTTATGCTGAGCGAAATAAGTCGATCAGAGAAAGACATGTATCATATGACCTCACTGATATGAGGAATTCTTAATCTCAGGAAA